>NW_010184647.1:2891-31141 GCF_000695765.1 Mesitornis unicolor | reverse complement strand
AATCTTGAAATGAAACCAGAAGCAGAACATTTTATCACACCGTTTATAACTCACCTATTTCCCACAGCAAACAGCAAAGTCTTCAGAAGGAAATTAACTCAAATCACGAACGCAATGTCTGTTAGATACTATCAAACACTATGGTGCAGCTACAACAAATGATCCGGAAACTCCCTAGATGCTTGGTTTCCAGAAGCTGAAGGCCTACTTTGCATACTAATATATTTACCTCTAAACATTTATACATATGTGTGTGTGTGTATTTTTGAAGATTTATTTTATTTTTTATGCACATTATATCCATCTATCTTACATACTACTTTCAACGCCACCCCTGGTCATTGCTGAGGTTAGATGTGCTAGATGGACCTTTTATCTTAATCCCACACAGAGCTCATACATGACCTGAAAAATGATCTGTTCAGCACCAAATTTGTGGGAGCCTTAGCAGATGACAGATATATATTCCACCTTTCCTTTTTTTGTCGTACTTTCACTATCAGGTAGTAACCTATTCAGCCATTTACATGTTTATTAATATCTACTCCCTGCAAGCATACAGTCTGTTCAGTGGGCTCTGCATTGGTGTGGTAGAAAGCACACAGTTCCTGTGCCCATTGCTCACCAGTCAAAGTCTGCCTCTGTGCACACACATGGCTCCGAGGTCATAGCCCCAGCATATTTTCCTTGCATGCATTTCTTCTCTGACTTGCGCTTCCTGTAGATCCGTTTTGCTCCCATGATGCAAGCTTCTCCCTGGAAACAAACCCAAAAATATCTTTCTCTGACACCCACCAGGCTATTTGTATCACCCAGATTTTCCAAGCCTGTGCAGTGGGAGATGTGACTCAAGGGAAGAGGATGGGAAGTCAAATGCCATGTCAGTACACTGAAGCTAATTAAAGCTACCAAAGCTTTAACTGAAAGTAAACCAACTTTTCTAATGCACACTAAGAAATTATCTGAGGTTACTTTCTCATTTATAGATTTAGTTTCACAGCAACTGAAAACACAGCCTGATCCCTCTGCAATTTGAGGCATAGAGCATGTCTATTTCTTTGGTCTGATCTCTCGGGCAATAATTTCGTTCAATGAAAATTAGTAGTATGTGTATATGTAAATCTTGTTCACAGACTAAGAGTTCAGGTTTTACAGTGTTTGACTTGTTATGTGGATTATAACATTTCCTCATCTTTTCACTCCTATCTTCAGCACCCTGCAAAATATTTCTATCTAGGGAATAAGGTGCAGTCTTGTAATCTCAATGGAAAGCAAATCAAACGGCAAGAGTCCAAAGCAGACTTTCTAAAAATAGTTCTGCAAGCTCCAAAGCCAACATCCTCAAAGACACACCGCAAAATCCTTGGCATTTCTGCTTATGCAAGCACAAGAAAGCAAAGAACAAAATACAGTGGGGTCTCACTTGTTACCTTTTATGTTATTAAAATGGCTGGAGGAAAGAGAAACTTTTAATGATTTTGATTTGCCCATGAAACAGAAGGGCCTGAATGGCAACTGGTGCAAAATGCTGTGCCTCCTTGAATTTCAAGGAAGCTGTACTGATTTTCAACATCTAAGGATCTAAGTCATAACTAGTATTTTTAGAGTGAAGTTGTGCCTTGTGTGAGCAACTAGTCTGAGTCAAGCTACTTTCATTTCATATTCATTATTAAATTCTTGCCCAGTAAGATATACACAGAAAGACAACCTTTGATGATATAAATGGCTGTTTTTGCTTTAGACTTCAGCTGTTTTCGCTTTAGACTTCAGTGGAGCCTGTAGTGTTTATATAACCACAGAATTTTGGCCATATTTTATTCTAACACAGGCTGTTGTGTTAAATTTGGCAGAGCTGGGAAGGTGCCTCAAGGCAGGCACAGGCACTGTGTGGAGCACGTTACCTTGCTGGGCACGTAGGCAATAGTGTCAGGAGTCATGCAGCATCTGGGATGCAAGGGACAGGGCATGGGGGCCCAACAGACTGAGGAATAAAGTGCCAGACTCCCACAGCAGAAGCACCACTGCTGAGAGAGACAGAACAAGGATGAAATTGAGTAAGAAATGAGGCTAAGAGGACAGGAATTTGGAGAAACAAATGTGAAAGCAAATAGTGTCTTAGGACACTGACTCTGAGGACACAGAAAGACGGAGGGAGAGAAAGGAGGTAAGGATGGGGAAACTGGATGGGATGTGTAAAACTGAAGGATTTCAGGCCTCTCTCAGTAGCAGTGCTTCTGCTATTGCATTCTTCAGCTCTGGATAAGTCTGAGCTAATTGCCTGCATGGAGAATGAAACTCAAAAGGTAGCTGTTCATCCTTCGGGGCTCACAGAGTGCAATCTGAGGGCAACATGTCTATGTAACAAAACAGACCCAGGTAATGTACAATCTGATATACCAACCTAACAGGAAAAGACATTGGATCATGCTGATTTTTAACTGTAGGATCATTAGCTACTTCAGGTCAAATCCCAGTGTCCTTGCTTCTCACCTGGCTGTGGAGTTGCCAAGGCCTGTAGTCCTCTTCTGCACACCTCCGGTCAAAAATGGACTTGTAGTCCACTTTCACCAGCTGCCACTCTGAGCGGTGACTGAAATGTCCAAACACTCTACAAAATACAGCAGAAGGAGTATACAGTTAAAGGTAGCACCAGCTGCAGTCTGCTAGCTACAGAGGCACAGTCACCCACAAATTTCCAACAGGGATTAATTGAATTAGGAGTGCCAGTCCTACTGATTTTCACTTGACTGCATAGTGAAAGTCAGACTTAGGCTCCTAAATACCTGCAACCCTCTTAAAAACTGTATGTAGCTTTCATTCTGTGGATTAAGATCCTCCCATTTACGCTAATCCTCAAAATAACTATACAGAGAAGACTTGACATGGGGCTAGAGACAGTTATTCCCACAGGAGTTTGATATCTCAATTATGAGCTTTGGGAATCCCTTCCACGCAAATTAAAATCAGAACCTGAAGGGATGACTCTTCATAAATCTCTATTAACTCACGATAGTTTCCAAGCCACATATTCTGTTTATCACAGGTCAGTCCACTTTTACAGACAGAAACTGAATTTTCCGCCTGTTTTTGCAAATCTGATCTCAGGTAAAATGTCACAATTTCTATCAGGGTGAATCCAGATTTATGCACCATGCAGAGCTCAGCATACCACATTGAAACTAATAATAATTTTTCATGAGTCAGCCTTCAGGTCACATTTTGTCATTCATTTTCCTGTGTCTCAGTTTAAAAAAAAAAAAAGGAGTGGCAAAACAGCCAGAAAAATAAGCCACCTTTTTTCTTTCAAATATTCATCTGTCAAGAGTAATTCTGCTTTAAATCACATTCAATTTGAGGAGTCAGGTTTCATGCTGATAAGCTAAGTGATATTTTTGCAGCTTGCAAGGAACCATGTTGTCATTCCCTCAATCATGTCACACATAAACAGTGATGATTTAGCAACAGAAGACTGCATACTCTTGACTTCAGATAATACTTGGTTTGGTCCCCAACCAGAAATGCTATTATGCTATGAATAACCCTCATAAGCTATTTTCAGTGTAGTTCCCGTCAACATTAGCACGATGGCATGCTTACTTACGTCATGATGAGAGTTTCCTCTCCAGGTTCCCCTAATATTCCATCTACAAACAGTGGGAGGGATGTGAAACTGTACTTGCTCCAAGATCTCCCCTCATCAAAACTCAGCCTAGTGGAGAAAGCAGAATTAGTATCTTCTTTCCTTATCGTCCTCCTACTTTACTTGAAGAGACTCCCTAGTCCACTACAGCTGCTGTGGAGAAGTGGGAAGCAGCTTCTGTTCTTGGATACTGTATTTTGAGTCCTTTAAAAAATTACTTTTTTGAGCAGCATCATAAATCAGAGCACTGATCAAACTCGTTTGGCATCATACTACTAATTCATGGTCCATACTTAAGCAGTGGAAACAAATCCAATTATGTTAAAGATTGATCCTTTAAGGGCAAAATGTACCTTAAGGCTAGGATTTTTTTTAAGTTAACAGCTGATTTTGAGCATCTTATTTCTGGGTCCCCAAAATAAGACATTTTAAGGAGGTAAAATTTCTGGAGCACAAGAGCTTTGCCCCTTCTGACCAGCAGTCTTCCCTGTGGTGGGTCTAAGTGAAAGCTTGGAATCCTTCATCACTTCCTAAGGCTTGTGTTTGCGTGTTTCAGATATTGATATGACACTGACTGTAGTGGAAGTAAATAACACAAAACTATATTCTACCTACCGCATAAACTCAAGAGTGCTAACTAGCAGGGACACTTTTGCACTACTGGCTATATAACCCTGAATCTATTCAATGAAGTTCTCATTCATAAGTGCTGCCAGTCACATAGAAGACAAGTTGATCAATAATTTTGAAAATAAGAGTACTTTGGCAACTTAATAAGAAACAAAGCCATAATCCAGATTCATAACACATAAATAACCAAACCCAAGAAGCCAGGTCATGGTAAACCAGGAAAGTCAAGGAATTACATTGAGAATATCTCATATTTGGCCAAACTGAAACTATATAAGCTGGAATTGCCAGGATTTCTTAGCTTTATCTGAGTTACTAGTTGCCTGCATCTTAACTGACATTTTCTAGATTGTAGAAAATATCAAGAAAATTCTAGGTGTGCCCAAACTGCGTACTTCCTGGCATCTGAAAAGTGGCGCAACAGACATTTAGCATAGATGGAGTCATTACCAGAGATGTCTGATAGGCAGAGATGTGTGTTTTATGGCGACCAGTACTCCACCTTGATCCAGGTACAGAACGCTGTGCTCTTCCTCAAAGATCTGGGAAAAAAAACCCAACATATATTTAAATCTGTTTCCCTTATTATCAAGAAAACGTCATAGCTTTTCACTAGGGCATAAAGCAATAGGACGAGGAGTAATGGTTTTAAGCTAGAAAAGGGTAAATTTAGGTTGGATATTAGGAAAACGTTCTTCACCATGAGGGTGGTAGATCACTGGAACAGGTTGCCCAGAGAGGTGGTGGAGGCCCCATCCCTGGAGACATCCAAGGTCAGACTTGATGGGGCTCAGAGCAACCTGATCTAGTAACAATGTCCCTGCTCACTGCAGGGGGGTTGGACTGGATGATCTTTAAAGGTCTCTTCCAACCAAATGCATTCTATGATTCTATTATTTTAAGTATGATACTTACAGAGGACAGGTATCTGTGAAGGAATTTACTGAGTAGAAGAAAGCATTCTGTATAGACAGTTCTTGGGGTTTGGTTTTTTATTGTTTTGAGGCAGGGGGAGAGGGTTAAACTTTTCCTAGGTCCTTGGAAACTGCATTCTGCCTCTGCTTGATAGAAAGTTAGAAACACGAATATTTACAAGGATCAACAGTTTCTCTCCTTTTGATGACAGATTTATGTTTAAAGAAGAACTTTATGTGTTTGCACATATCTGGCCCTATCTCGTGTAAGTGATGTAGACAGAAAAATGAGGGCTGGTCAAACACTGTAAAATAATTAGATTCTCAGAATATCAAATATTTTAAAAATATTTTCTTTTCCTGTGTCTTTTTTGTATTCGCTTTCTGCAAACATCTGCTCTCTTGTTTATATAGCAGCTCTTGTCCATCTGGGAAAGTCACTCCCTCTCTCCATGACTTGATATTCTATCCAGAAAACAGGAAAGACAGAGCTTCCTGTTCTGAGGATAAACACATTAAAGGGTAGCAATGCTCTGATGACAAGTGGGATTTCACTAAATGTTAGGCACTTGATTTAACTTCATCATCCAGTCCTTTTCTGCAAATAATGGGCAGATAGGGAGCTTCAGAACAGGATGAACTGAATTCTGTCTTTTCCTGCATTAACTTAAGAGCAAGGCAAAACTGTCTATTTATATGGACAGTGAACTTTGGTCAACTCATCTTCGATGAAATGAGTCCCACACATAGTGAGGGAGAAGTAGACTAATGCAACTGCTGATTGGAAATTATAATCACGAATTAAGAGAAAAGCGGTTTGATCGGTACAAGACTATATACAACAGTAAAAGGAAACACATACTCTCTTCATATATATTAATATTTTAATCAGTTCTATGCTTTGCTACAGGATTAAACTGAAGTCAAAGTCATACTAGAATTATAAAAATAATCTTCTGTTACATGAAGTCTAACAACATATTCGGTCTTTTTCTTTGGGCATCTCTCTCCCTCTCAGAAGGGAATAAAAGTTTTTTCCTTCTGTATAGATTTGCAAAAAGCTACTCTGAACTAAAATAAATAAAAATTAAGCAACATTTTGAATCTACTTCTATGACAATTTCCTATGATTACTATTTAAACCTGATTCTGTGTCATTTACCTGTCTCCAAGTGTTTCCAGCATCAGAAGAAACAAACATGCTGATGTCATTGTCAGATAGTTCAGTGCCTATATTACCTGTAAGATGAGCACTAATTAGTGATTCAACATTCTAAGAAACAGTAGAATTAGTAAATCAGGAGACTAAATGTATTTATTTACATTTGCAATTATAGAACTTCTAGTTTTGGGAAGGAAAAGATGGGGATAAGAAGGTAAAGGAAGGGAAAAACTTCCAGTTTGAAGAAAATAGATGTGAAAAACAGATGTAAAAGATCCAATGCATACAGCTTTACACACCTGCATAAGCTAAGGAAATGCCCTGGTTTGAATCTAACATTCATCAGAGTAGAGAACTAGAAGTGAACTCCTTGGTCTTGAAGATCACTTTCCTTAAAAAACATATGACAATTTGGAGATCCATAAGGATTTCTGTTTGACAACCTTCCTTCCTTCCCACTACAGGTGGTGTGACACCCTACTCAACACCCTCTTCACCCATCACAAAGTCAAGATTTTGTCAGTGTTTGCACATCATACACAGGCAATCTTTAAATGTTTCATACCTGAAGCTACAATAATACTAGGAGCAGTGTCTCGGCTGGCGATGTTTCCTGAGGTATAAGGATTCTCTGAGACCTTCAGGTGAAGATGAAGGGAGCAATAGGGCTGTGGAGAAAGGAGAAATGAAAGTAAGAAGCAGACAGAATATGAACTGCATGCTCCCATTTCTACAAGCTTAGAAATACATATATATATGGTGTCTTTCTGTATTATTTCCTAATCAATGCATCCGGCCAACCTTAGAAATACATGGCCGTTGTCATGGCTGAAACCCTCTCACAAGTACAAGATCTTTGAGGCTGTAACCCACAAAGGAGGAAACCAGGCTTGCAAGAGCAGGTAATGGTGAGAACTACCTAGCTCCCTGGCTCCTAGCTCTCTTGAGAAGGAAGCAAGGCTGCAGATGTGATGAAGTGACTCTCAGAGCAGCAGTGCCCAAGCTATCTCTGCATCAAGAAGCAATATAACCCTATCAGTGTCGTGCTGAGTCACCACTAATTAGCCATGAGAAACAACTTAATTCAGACAGTGTCATACCATTACTTGACTGTGAGTAATTTTGACACGACTCTTCTGCACTGCACAAAGAATAAATACCAGGATGGGAAAGCGTTAGTTTAAAAGTTGTTTAATACAATGCTTCATTGCCCCATCCGGATGTGATCTTTGAGATTTCAATACAAATACATCCATGGATACCTCAACTATTTGTTACTGATTTTGTATATCAGGTACTCAGATAAAACAGGAATGGCACAGAATAAATCAGGTGAGCAAGATGGCAAACTAGGCAGATTTCCAAAGTCACCATTATATTCCCTCCAAGTCTGTAGACTGGCAAATTTTTAAATCTTTTAGAATTTTTGCCTTCTCTTGGGTTTTATTTTCAGTATTTTTTTTCCAAACCTCATGAAGAGTCCTTTAAGAAACATGTTAAGGGAAGGGATGTGGGAAAATATTGGCATGAAAACCTGAAGCAAACTGACCAGATTGAGGGGGACATCACACAGGGACACACGGCAAAGCCCATGCTTCAGCTTGCATGGCTCTGTAAGACAACCGGGAGAGGCTATGCAGAAGGCCCTTCAGGCTCTTAGGATGCAGGTCTTTCTAATATCAGTTGCCTAAAGGCAACTCCAGCCTCAAAAGTTCTGTAGGCTTTCTCTGCAGGAGACCCCATAAGTCACTGGAGGAAGATCACTGATCCATCCCACTTCAAGGTAGGTGTCTATGACTCTGAAATTAAAATCTCCCTGTGAAGAATAACAACAAAAGGCAGGAGTCTTTTTGGGAAGAAGCGAATGAGGGTGGTGACGACGGACAAAAGCTCTCACTTACGTGAGACAGAAAAAGGGGCCATGGGTTGTGCAGAAGGGAACACAACCTGCCAAGTGGAATGTACTGAGCAGCCTAACTCTAACTGACAGCCTTGAGAGGGCAGCCGCTGGAGCAGCCCGGGGGTGCGAGGAAGTGGAAATCAAATCAAGCTGACATGCATGCGGAAAGTGGAAAAGCATTGCAAGAGCATGAATTCTTCCCTTTTACATTTTTATATGTTGTGAAAAGACCAAATACAGAACATATTTTTTAAACTAACATACTCCAAATCCACTTCAGCATTTTGAAGACACTAGCTAATGGCAGCAACTCAGCCAATTCCCCACTCTGACAGACATTAGACCTCATTAGACTCAAGGCTTTGTGCTATCAGAGGTTTTCTTTCTAATTTGTCTCATTTCACAGATATAGTACACAGAAATAGAATATATATCTCAAACATTAAAAGCCAGGTCACCTGTCTAAGCAAAAAGATGGTATTTTTAGTGGAGTGCAGTAATGCTTACAGTGTCTGCAGACAACTGGGTACGGTGTAAAAACTAACCTCTCCACTCCAGCCAAACACCTGCTCATGGCCATCTCACATCTTTACCATAGCAGCATTCTCTTCTCCATCCTTGATGTACACCTCCTCCATCTCTATCCTTATGCAGTTCATTGACAGACACTTTTCCAGACTGGTTCGTCTTCCATCAAACTGTTGGTCACTTTGTGTTCATCCTCTAGCTCCTACTGCTTAACCCATACACAGACATCTCATATTTGGTTTTTTTCAGAATTTCCATCAATTGCCTCTAGCCACCTTGTTGTTACCAACAGGCTGAAATCATTATTTTCACCAGAATCACCAATTTTGGTTCTCCTGTCATTGCCTAGTATGCAGCAGTGCTGGGTGCTGCACAGACACTAAGGGAAAGACAACCACTGCCATGGAGCATTTACAATCTAGGTAGAAGATAAAGTATGAACAACATAGTCCATTGCTCTGCTCACGGTTGTAGTTCTTACAGTCATGGAGTTCATTACTTGCTTCCTAATATTTTCAAGCCAGGACTTTTAAGCTCCCCTCTCAGTGGCTCATCAGTCCTTGGAAAAATGTCTCATAAATACCTACAAAACTACTTCTTGGCTGTTCTGCAAAGCCCACCTTGAACAGTGTCCAATGGCATGACACATACAAAACAGCTATTAGTGACTGTCCCTGATCAGGAGTGGGACAAAGTATTATAACACAAGGTTGATGCTAAACACCATTCACAAAGCTAGGAGTAGTCACAGTATTTGCTCACCTGCAATAGCAAGGAGCAGTGAAAAGAGATAAACACTTCCAGGAAAGAGATTCAAAACACCTCACTTAGATGCTTAAATTATTCTGTAGCAGATGGTGTGAATGCCCTCACTTACGAGAAAAGGGTCCTTGTCCTGAAATCCTTATAATCCATACAGACAAGACAAACAAAATGTGGGAGGGAATAAACAGATGTCTGGGGAAGAGAAGCACAGAGAAAATAAATGACTTGCCCAAGGTCACACATGAAATTGGAGATAGGCCTAAAAATTGAATCAGGATTCTCCTGAGACTCAAGCCAGTGTTTTAACCACAAGACCATCCTTGAAAACTGATTGATTAACTCGCCTAGACAGATGCCCATAACTTGCAAGATAGAATTGCTCCTCAGTTAACCACTTCGCAGCACAAGAGAACTATCAAACAAAACCAGCATCTTTGGGATATAGTAATTCAGCAGCTATTTTATGAAGATTAAGTGTATTCAGTGTATAAAATAAGGAGTATAAACAAGAAAAATAAAACCTTGGGATTAGATGGAATTCCACTGCTTTCCTCCATCCTCATTATTTCAGAGCCATCTCACAAAAAATGAAAAGAAATTCGCTGAGTTGCTTTGAAAAAAATAAAGATGCCTCAAGCGTGCTGTCAGTAGAGGGATGGTTCCGTCTGGCTTGCCTTGTGTTTCAACCAGATTCCCCCTTAACCTCTTTAACCACCAACTTAGCTGCTATGCACTTATTTCCGCATTATCTCCCTTAGTTTAGATTTAAAGACCAGATGCACAGAGGACACAGCACTGCACTTGCAGGCTGGAGACCATTCTGTTATTCTGAGCAAGGGCAGATCCCATTCTGCCAACAAGCTGGAACATATGTTATTGCTGTGTCCCAAATTATTGCTAGAGACAATTATGCTGAAAACCAGCAGGGTGAAAGCACTAGTATCTGCTATGAAGTAAGGATGAGAGATAAGCTAGATATACAATGGAATATTGAGAATTCACTTAGCTATGTCACAAGGAGAAGCAGGATCATGCCAAGAACAGTAATATATACAAGGAAAAGAAGCAACTGATGTAAGGAGGTAAAACTTGGGTGATGCAGGGGTAGACAGTGTGGCTAAAGAGGTAAGTGGAACTTGCAAACTGTTTAAATATTGTAGCTATGTCACATTGACAAGGAACAGAATTGCTTCACAGCAGGGGACAATTCCTTTTCTCTATACTTTTCCTCAGCAGAATGCCATCACAGACCCCAGACATTTCCAGGAACGTACAACACTTGCTCCCAAAATTTCTCGTACCACTCCCAACTTCTGTGACCTTTACTCTATCGTTTCTTGAACTCTTGCATTCCATATTGTGCCTTCATCTTCCCCCATCACTAAGTGTGAAGCTCAAATCAGAGTTTTAAATAGCTTTTAAATAGCAAATTCTCTTTTGTAGGATTGTTATTTTACTTCGTGGTCCTGGCGCATTTCTGTACCTCCGTTTCTTTCGCAGGCAGACTGCCTGTTCCTGTAAAAGACCTGACAAATCAGTTTAGTTCAGATTTCATCTATTTGCTTTCTTGCGAATTTGCAAGTCATCCCCCTGGGACCCTGGATGTTCAGCTGATGACCCCTGCTCTGCTACCATTCCACTAGCTTGTGACAGCCTCAGCGTGAAGAAGGCAGATAGGCTCAGGCAACAAAAGAGACTTCTTGACTGTTCTACCTCATGTTAAGGGAAGAGAAAAATAAACATGGTTAAAGATTCCTCTGACCTTATCACAGGGAAGCGCTGACTAAGCTCCTTCCCCTTCTTCTAGAAGTGCAAAGAATGAGCTATGTAGTGTAAGTCCATTAAGGATTCATCCCTTACCACCTTGAAATCATGAAATTATTTCTAACAGATGTCCACAGACCTGAGATACCATTTAGGAAGTTGTAGCTATCCAGTGAAAACAGAATGACAAGCCTGAATCAAGCTTGCACAGGTGGAAGCAAATCTCAGGGCAACTACATGGTTGCATAGAGCGCAAAATAAAAATGAACCAGTGTTTAAATAGTCGTTTGTGCACACTGGAGCCACAAGGATATAAATGCAACCCACAGAGAACCAAGAGCTTCTCTGGGTGAGTTCTCACTGTGCCCCTACAAGTGCCCACACCTCTGCCCCTGCTCATGACCCCTTGCCTGGCTTGTTCAAGTTTACCACCCTCAAGGGAATTCCATCTTGTCCAGGCATATCTGGTCCAAATTTAAATGAAATTAATTGTGTCCTCAGGTGTCCATGAGTATAGTAGCAGATACAGTACAGATGGGAAGGCTTAAGGGAGCCATAACCCCCTCTCTCCATAATAACCATCCAGTCCTGCTTTATACACAGTCTTATGATCACTCCCGCTATATAGTGGATGACTACAGCGGCACATACCCTTGTACATAAAACACATAGTTCCTGCAGATGGCTGTTCAGTGAGGACCCTGCAGAGCAGTACCTCTTGCTCATTTATAACCACAATGACAAGTCAGATCTCTCTTGATCAGTGTGCAACAATACCAAGAAAGAGCTTTTCTCAGAACGCAAACTTCAAATTTATAGAAAAGTATACTATATTCCACTTGCCCATGTGGTTTTTATTTCTTCCCTTCTTGCCAGCCCCAAAAAATTTTACACTATCATACCATATAATTAAAATATTGGGTTTCTGAAAAAATTTGTCATAATTTGAAAAAGTCAAGATATTTTTTTTGTCACTTGAGCTAAAAGCAGATTACAATCTATTTGAAACGCAAAGACTTATACACATAGCCCCTTCCAAAAAATCAATTGCTTTATGTCTGCAAAGTTTTCTGAATGTCATCTTTTTGATTTTCATCTTCTAGAAAGATTTACTTTAAAAATGCCCTTAGTTACAATTTTTAAAACTTGGAAGATGAAAATAAACCCAAACAAATTTAAAATAATTTTGAAATAATTCTTCTGTTTGACCTCCAGTCCTCTCTATTTATTTTTTTCCAAATTGGAAAGAAAATGAAAGGCTTGCATTCTGGCTCAACCAAAAAAATCAATTATTTGATCAGCTTCAAACAAGAAGTTATTTATCCTTTGTTCTTGCAATAATGCATGGGGTTCAGTTAAGAGATTAGTGCAGCATTCAGCTACATTCTACAATGCACAAAGTGTAATGCTGATTCAGATTCTAACAAACTTACAGCCTCAAAGCAAAAAACAACATCTTTTTTTATTAAGATAGAAAATAACATGCAGGTACAAGACAATAGGAGGAGGAGCAATGTAAGTAGTGCCCCTGATTCTGCATGGAACCATGTCAGAATTTGTGTAATAGAAAAGCTATTGAGAATCCCGAAGGCTGGGGTTCTGACTATTATCCCACTGCTGTGTATAGATTATATCATCTGAAAAACATGTTCAGATCAGTCTAAGCTTTTTAATTTGACAGAGATCTCAAATTCTATTCACACTGCTTATATTTCACTTGCACTCTTAGAAACCATTTGCATATAATGATGATTAAAGACTTATCTGTATGTTGATCAATATCAATAAGTACAGAGACAGATACAACATACTCCCGACACACAGCTATGCATATTTTTAGATGAATGTGTCCATTGTCACTTCTGAGCTCAAAGACAAAATGATAGATATTAATAATGCCAACAGAGTGGCCTGAAAGAAATTTTTTCTTTTAGTCTGTCTCAAGTCAGTAGGTCCCTGGAAGTTCCTGAGCTACAACAGCTCACTCCTCCCATCTAGTGTCCAGAGATCCAACTGCACAGAAACGGCACCCAGCTTCACCTGCTGTTTAAGGGAAAACCATCAGTTGTGCAGAAGGAAGCTGATCTACAATGCTTCCTTTTGTTCCACAAATTAAATTAAATTAAGCTAAATTACAATGCCAGCTCTTGCAATACCACCTGCCAGTCCAAGCCTGATGTAATGCACTTTTAATATGCAGTATTCTCTGCATAAGATACACTGCATGGAGAGAGGAGCAGCCCTCTCCTTGGTGTGTTACCTGCTAGAAAAAGACCATTCTGGGATGTTACCACCCAAAAAGTTTTCCCCCAGGTACTTACCAATAAACAGTGAATGGGGTTTCCTCTCAGATCAGTGTCCGGAGCCTGCAACAAATTCCAGTCTCTCCCTTTATTGTAGGTGATGAAAGTTTTCACTTGGTTGTCAATCTTCTTGTTAGCCAAGAACATTCCCTTTATCCCTGCTACCTAGGAAAAATTGACATGGCTGAAAAATAGATAAAGTTGATGTAAGTTCTGTGCATGTGTCTCTCTTACCCTGTCAAACTCAACAGGGATCTGGTGGCTATGTCAATGTGGTAGATGTCAGGACAAGAATTGCCAAGGAGCATCAAAGGAAGGCAAACTGAGGTGCTGGGAACAAGATAAGACAATCACAGATGGAAAGCTGACAAATGGAAATCTTATATTTCAGAACCAGCATGAGAACATGGTAAGATGTCAATACCATCATCTGTTTAAAGTGATAATCTCTCAAATGTGCAGGCATTCTTTCTCCTAAAAGATGAAATATGTACAAGGTGATTATTTGTCTCCTGCACTGCAGTAGCAGGGAACAGCAGAAATTTTGGCCTTGCAAAGAAAATGGCAACACACACACACAAACTTGCAGTTCAGTGCTTCTGTTCTCATACAGCCTGCCTAGAATATTTCATCTAAGTATCCAAATATGTTTCATAAATATCAATGTTTCAAGAGAACAACTTGGGGCACAGAAGTATTTTTATTACTGTTTGGTATTTTGAGGAAACCAAAGCACTGGTGACTCAAGCAAGGCAACCCAGAATGGCAGTTATAAATCTTACATTTTAGCTAACAATGACTCTCATCCTTTTATTTTTCCTGATGTTTTGCCTAACAGCTTTACTCCACAGATCTGTAGGAGGATTTTGTAAAGATTTGATGTTAACAGACACACATTGGAACCAAGCCCAAAAGTGTCTTAGTGAGGAGAAAAAAAGTCAACCTCAAACCACAACTCACACTGCAGAATGTTCCCATCTTTGCAGCACACTGAAAATCAATAGTCCAATAGCTGCTGCAGCTTGTGAATGAATTTGTTAGGCTGTCATTCTGCAATCTGAGTGCTGCAATAAAAAAGGAAGCGAAATTGGAAGAAGGAGGGGGAAAGTGAGAAACTTTTTGGTTTCCAGCAAGTCCGTTCAGTCATCCACCTCATCTGTTCTTATGATGCATAACTATATATACACAGAATATATGCACAGAATCTTTCTTCAAAACTTTTTATCCATAGAGATTATTACTTAAACAGCATCATGTGCCAAATGATTACTCAGCAGATTCAGAGTTTGTTCCAGCTCAACTGACTTAATTATGCGGCTGGATTTGGATGCTACAGCTCCCAGCGAGTAGGACCTTAATGCACTTTTAGTCACATGCTGTGGGACCACTAGTGTACAGTGCATTGGTACAGTACACTGGTGCACTTAGCCATTGCGAATAGCATGTTCCTCCTTGAGCAGTGGCATTAAATTTTACTTGAAGTTGTGTAAGGACTTGGACATGACTTGCTATAATGTGTAATAGTCTTTAAATTCAGTAGCTAACTAATTTATTGCTGATGCAAGCATAAAAAGATAATCTTTTAAATTTCCTAGCTGGATTGTTTGGTATCACCCAACTAAGTATTCAGGATTTCTTTGTTGTAGTAGAATGGCACCCTGGTAAGACAAGGGTGCTCTGTCTCTCAGTGATACTGCATGAATAGACAGAGCTGGAAAAATAACATTGTTCTGCCTTTACTACCAGAGGCCAGAGCCTGTAGCTCCATTTGTACTTTTCTTTGTTATTGTCCTGAAGTAGTTGTATTATATAGTCCCTGTGGTCATAAATGATTAAAGAGCATTTTATATATCTGGTGATAAATGTGTTCTGAAATCCTGTGAATTTTTCTTTTTATGATTCTGGTCATGGGCTGGGACTCAGAATCCTTTCCAGAGAAAGCAGAGTAAGCTATACTGTCAGCTTTGGACAGCTTTATCTTAACAAAAGACCACACATACTATACATGTTTGTGTGCTCTCAGTAGAAAGAGATACAACTATTGCATGCACACAACCATGACACACACAAAGATCTGTTCATCCTTGATGTTCATACAATCATAAGAGAGAAAGACTCGTGGTAAGTAATTGCATGACCACAAGTGGTCAGAGAGAAAAGCACTTCATCAAGTCCACATAGGTTTTGTAGATGATCTTCACCGCCCTGACTACACTGTATGCAGATACAAATGCTGTCTACAGTTATAGTGAAAGATTCATACAAGGCACTCGAACACACAACTCAAAACCCATTCTTTACTCCCTATCACCAGCTTCATACATCAAACTTTCATACATCAAACATGTACTTCCCATCCAAGATGCATACTGCTAAAAAAAAGACCCAGATTGATAGGCATATATACCATAGCTATAGACACATCTCCTCACAGTCTGTTATCACTTCAGGCACAGATTCCCACAAGCAGGATTGTCTTCTGTGGACCAGTCCAGCTACAGAGCCAAGCAGAGCCATACTACATAATTGGAGAGGTACAGGAACTAGAAAGGGCACTCAGACCCAATGGCCAATAATTCTCTTGCCTTGCTCTAGGAGACGGTCTCTAGGACAGACACTTCGTGACCGCAGACCCACTGAACACCAAGTCCAGTGCGCTGCTGATGAAGTGGCACTGAAAGGTGGTGGAGAGAAGAGCTGTTCTTACACTCTGCTCTGTCCAACATGCAGAAGGGGAAACGACATCCCTCTAGGAGTGGTCCAGCGGCAGGAGAGCCCACACACTGAAATAACAACCTCTGAGTGAAAGGTTTCTGATGACTTACAGGAGAAGAGAAGGTAGGACATGATGGGGCACTACGAAAGAGCTTCTATTTAGTCTGCATGTCCAATGCAATTCCCCGCTGAGCAGCACCGAGTGGATTTATCCTTGATGTAGAATCCGCTTAGGAATCTACATACACAAATATATAAAATACAGTGCAAGCAGATGAACTTACTTCTAACACCTGACAAACAAGCAAAAATACACACGCACACTTAACAGGTCTTTCTCTGACATCTTCTCAAACTATGGATTTTTTTCTTCTCTTGTCTTTATCTCCATTTACCCCTAGAACATTCATTATTTGCAATGATCCTACTGGGAGAATCATGCTGGAAGGCTTTTTGTCCCCTTCCAGCTAGAACATCGAATTGAAAGGAAGGTTTGTGCCAGGTTCAGTATCAGCCAATATTGTTTCTACCTAGATAATCAGCAGATATCATGCTACAAGTCTGATTTCATCAATTTCAATCCAGGTTACTGTGTGGTGTCAGCTTAATAAAACAAAATAAAGGCTTTTTTTCCCCCCCGGGATGTAGGACACCTTTGCATAATGCAGTGAAACTGTTTCTCGAGCTGACAGTAATAAGAGGCAACAGTATCTCTATGGCCTGCCAGCATTGCAGAAAGATTAACAGTATGGCCTGCCAGCATTGCAGAAAGATTAACAGTAAAAATCTCCAGATGACTGAAATGCGAGTGCCCATCCTCCTACAGTTCATCTGCATTTATGTACAACACTTGGGCCCTCTGGACGATTCAAGGTGGTATCCAAGTAGAGGGTAGCTGAAGGGAAACTATATAGCAGAGCAACGATTCAGATGGGGAAATATGGGAGCCATCTTCATTTTCAAAGGAACTTGAATCTAGTACATGGCATTTATTCTAAATGATCAGCAAAGGCCCTAGAAGATATTTGAAAAAAGAAGCTGACCCTCAAGACAGCAACTGAGGATTTAATTTCTACTTAGCTGAGTACTGCCTCCAGAAGTGAAACAGGCAGCAGAGAAAGACAAATACAAAGGTACATTAAAAGTCTAATTCTTAGGATCAGTTGTCATAGAAGACAACATAAATTTGCCTTCTTACAGGTGAGCTCAGGCAGAATGAGCTTGTCAGGAAAAGGCTCAGAAATAAAGGGGACCTCAAAATAGGGTAGGAAAGGTTTCCATGCTCATGGGATAGGCCAAGAGGGCATATCTAAAATCACTTCAGTTCTCAGAATACCACCTCAAGCTGAGGAAAATGACACAGACAGCTGAAAACCGCTCTCTCTCCTTCCTTCTAAAACAAGAGATTAGGTGGTCAGAAGTGCATCAAAAATTGGAGAATTCAGAGTGCTGGGAGCCTTCAGAGTCACAGGCTGGGTCAATGTATGTCAGCAGTATTTTGGCTGAGGAACTTAAAGAGTTCCTCTTAGGGTCTGAATGAACTATTCCACTACATCTCCCAGTGCATATCTTCCCATGCATGAAAGAGCCATGAGCTCTTCCTCAGCTGAGAACCTACAGGAAAGTACAGCAATGAACCTGTTCATATTATTAGGCTGGATCTAGCTGTGTAAAACCTGGCCTTGAAGCTCAGCTGCTTGTACTGAGAGCTTTACATAAAAGGAGGGCAAAACTATGTGTTCAGACACTTTTAGGCTCTGCTGTTCACATGCATATTATGAGACTGATGGGCAAGAAGGCATCACATGAGCTCTTGAGACACAAATGAGAAGTTTGGAGTCATGACATACCTCATAGAGGTCAATCATCACATTCCCCTCTAGCCCTTGACTACTCTTGACATTTTCCAAGGCCAGGGTGAAGTACACCCCTCGGGTGTCAGAGATGTACAGATTGTATGTGTCGTTCTGGTTCCACTCTTGTACAGCTGCAAACACCTGATTCTCATCTGTGCTGATAACATGCATGTCCTGGGGAAAAAAAAGAGAGAAAGGTTACTAGAGGGAGCTCTGCTCTGTCATTTCCAAGGGCACTGAAGTAATTGTGGAGGAGCAAGGGATACATTTAGGTTGTAGTTTAATAGGAAACTGTAGACAACTCTCCTGTAAGCACACAATTTCATCCAGGAATATTTTACACTGGCTTCTGCCAATTTCCAAAGTGGTAATTAACTGATGAGGTGTTAATTGAACATTTACATTGGCAGTAGAGTGTGATATAGCAACGCTTTTACCCCCACCAACACTTTCATTTTAATGAGTACTTTGTTTGGGGAAGGACGGGTGTTGTTTATTTGGTGGAGTATTTTTTGGCACCTGAGTGATTCCACTTGTGATTTTGGAATCACAGATATTAAAAATGTGGGGGTTTGTTGTTTTTGTTTTTAAAGAAGAAAAAAGCACCATCTGAAACATCTGCTTCTTGCCTAGCATTCAGAAACCAACTATGCTTGTAAACTGATACAAGGAGGACCTAATGGGTTAACATCTGCAGCCAGTGCTGCTGTTATTTATTATTTCTAATGACAGTGTTGACTAGAAGCCAAAGCTCTGCAGCACTGTGCTAAACACCCCCTCAAGAAATACAACAGAAAGACAACTCTAACCCTCACTAGATGTAAAGAGCAGAATTGTAGTTAGATCACTAGTGTCATGAGTCAGGTTTTGTTTTACTTTGTTTGTTCTGTGTGTTACAGCAGGCAGAAAGCAATGAAAACATTGCATGATTAAATTAAAACCAGAAACTGTTAAACTCGATTTCTTCTTTCAATGCCTGGAGAAATGATGACCCAGTGCAAAAAGCCACCAAGAGAGAGATTGTTACAATGAAATTCCCAGGCTCTATCTGCCCAGCACAGACACTCTTGAGCTCTTGGTACCATAAAAATCTGTGGAGGTAGGTAAAGAAATGCAGATTTCTTAGCACCAGGTGATTCCCAGAAGATTCAGCTGTTATGTCTGTTTTGGGCAGATATCTCAAAGTTATTCTGCTTCCATGAATCTCAGCCAGGGCTTTCTATATGCAAAACTGGGAACTTTATCAGAAAATACATCCTTTGGAAGCTGATGTTACTTCTTCCTTCTGCTAATAATAGTCTTTGACAATTCACTTTCTCATGGTCCTGTAGGGGGAAATAATACTTCCAGATGGAGCCTTGTCATGTAAAGATGAAAAATAATAAAATGAAGAAATTTAATCTATAAATTTGAAAGTGGATTCACCATGAAATTAAGATTCAGAACAGTTGTTTGTTCATCCAGATCTGAGTATGTAGTGGATGAATATTCACTTGATTTACTTGCTGCTTTGCACTGGAGAAAAATGCATCTCAGAAGATGAGCTGGTTTTGTGGAGGAACAGATTGGCTTAAATCCTGAGGCAACAGAAAAGGCAATGTAAGTCCCACTGCCTTCTACTAATTGTAGTTGTGAATAGATAACCTCACTTTGCTCCAGCTGTGCTTACAGAAAGTACTATCACTTCTGTTTGTCAGAGGCTCCTTATTTCATACTGTCACCTATTCAATCTGCTGATAGATCTATATGAGTAGGTGTTCCTATTGTGATTCAGGCAGCATTGGCTAGCACAGCCCTGATTTCAAGTTTAAACTTTTGCATATCTGCATATACACATAGGCAGACCTCTCTATTTAATCATAGACAGAGATTATAAGCAAAACTTGCTAGGTCTGGTGAATGTACAGTTTCATTAACCTACCATTTTAATCAATAGTTTTGTAGTAACTAGAGGAGAGAAGTAAAAAGATATTTTGATCAACACAAGAGAAAACTAAAGGCAATTTCATAAATGCTTAAGAATCAAATAAGCTAATTTATTTACTGCATTTCCACTACTACAGCAGACATTCATTTCACCTCCCTACAGAAAGGGAAGAGGACAGGAAAGTGAAGCAAGGCATTTTTCTCAAACAGTCACTGTCATCTTCAGGGGCTCCCCATGCATCTACCTACTGAGAGCCTGAGCTTTCCTCTCTCTGTTCTAGCACATGGTGGAAGCACATTAACATGCAGTTCTACTATCTGCCCCTCTTGCCTTTCCAAAGATAAAAGTAAGAGCACTATGCTGTGCATGGGTTTGATCAGGTGTCTACTCAAATGAGAAAAGGCCAAGGCTTTCTGAATTACTAAACATTCTTCAATTGCCCTTTTTAGACTTGGTCAGGGAACTTTTCTTCCCGGCAAGTTAAATACCAGGGATGTGTATTGCTTGTTTTATCCTGTCAATTACTGGGACTGTCAGCTCTTTTTAAGGTCTGTATTTAAGGATTTTTTTCTATTTATTTATTTTTTTCTTGTGGTTATTGCTTCTTTCATCTGGATGCGCATCTTGAGGTTGAAAGAAGGTGATGAATTTAAAAGAGAGGTACCACATGCAGCCATCCCATCAATATTCAGCCCAGCACCAGTTAAGAACAGGTCTTTTTAAAAGAGAAATTGCTTGGCTTGCTTCAGTATTCACAGATGTCTGCCCAGTGCATTGGTCTAAAATGGAGTGAATGTATCTTGTGTGTACATTTAAGGTGATTATCATGAGTGACATTAGAGAGTCTGTGACAGACCCCACACTGTGGTGCTGTGGTACAGAAAAGGCAATACTAATCACCTCAAAAATTAACAGTTCTCAATGTTAACCATTTAAAGGGTTAACAAAACCTGTATGCACATGTGTAGACGTCCTGTCTGGGAGAGAGTTTCAAGGTCATATAGGCTTTTAATCAAACTGGCTACCAGCCTATCAATGCCAACAAGAAGAGTATTTTAGCTTTGGTAGGCCATTCCTGCCTCAGAAGTAGTATCATCTGTGAAAGCTGCCTACAATCACACCTCTCTATTTAGGAAGAGTGACATGCAGAGACAAAAGGTTTGGTATTTCTGTCTTCAATTCCAGAAGTCACTTAGTACTGTTTACCATATTTGGCCCGACTTTATTAGCTGAAGGAGATAAAAGAGAATTTAGGCATAAAAGAAGCTGTTTGTTTCAATTCCTTGAATAGTATAACACTTGGTGCATTTTTAATAAAAGCAGCTATCCTGCTTTGACAGCACCCTCCTAGACAGCCACAGCTTCACTGTAGCTCCTTCCAAGCCAAATGCAGCTCTTAGGTCTTTGAAGATATTCTGAGATTGTGACAAAGCATCTTATCTCCTTAAATATCTGTCTTTTTCTTTGGGTCAGATAATGTGAATGTATTGCTCCAATTCCCATTCTCTGAAAACACACCACAATTTAATTGTAGAGCATTTTCCCTGTCTCTCCAGAAATCTCTTCGAGAAGGCAGACAGTTGGAAAAAAAAGTGTGGGCTAAAGGAGACAACTGGCTCAATGCTAGCAGTCTCTACATGTGGTCTGAATGAGCTGTTAATGACAATTTTGATTTGGGTGTTACAATAACTATGATACAAATGCAACTTCTTTGCTAAGGGCTACTTCAAATAACACCTGTTTAAATTTGATCTGAATTGACAGAGTAAATCTTTCCTGCTTGGACAGTAAGTTTCAAACCAACCTATCTTTAAAGTGACTGAAGATTTTTAGGGCAGACTATAGGTCTCCTGTGTCAGAACCAAGAAGATATCATGACTTCTGGTAGGGTCCTCAATGTCCTGTAAGCTTGGGTCTTCAAGCGATGTAAAACGAGCAAAGGGTACAACACCAGAGTAAGTAAGGTCTGTGTTGCCACTGTAGTCTGGTTATGTGATGAAGGTTACCCAGTCAATCCACTATCAACAAATCATTTGGGCTGAGGAATGAAAGACAGCCAAATTATCCCTCTGAAAATCTCTACCTACAAAATCTGGTGTACTTTCAACTTCCAGGAACAGGCTGACCTTGCACTTTTTTTTCCTTTTGACAATCCTTG
This sequence comes from Mesitornis unicolor, assembly GCF_000695765.1. Taxonomy (NCBI): domain Eukaryota; kingdom Metazoa; phylum Chordata; class Aves; order Mesitornithiformes; family Mesitornithidae; genus Mesitornis; species Mesitornis unicolor. The sequence goes on along the minus strand of NW_010184647.1, from coordinate 8,879 downwards.
CCTGATTTCCAGGAATGCATTAGTCTCCAGATGTTAGAACTCACATAGAATTCACAAGATCATTTGCCACCTTTGTGCCTAAATTTCATTTAAGCCAGACTATATAAAGAATGAAAAGGCTTAAAAAAAAAAAAATCTTGTCTTTGTCAAGAAGCTGCTAGGAGCGTAGCTGCAAAATGGTGATTTCTTCAACATAGAGCTAACATTTTATATAGCTCTTTTAAAAAATTCAGCTCCAGAATGCAGCAATAGCCTTTCAAGCTCCAATGCTAATTCACCATTGTTCTTAATTAGGGAAGATATGGAGCAGACACACAAAGACATCTCTTTTCTTGGTTCCCATTAAAATCTGCTAATGAGGCAAAGCACAAAAAGCAACTTCTGTATAGGCACAGAAGAAGGGAATTTTAAGACCAAAAAAAAAAAAAAAAAAGGAGTCCTTTCCAAAACTTAATTAACTAACCACAAAGAAATAGTAATTGAAATGGGCTGTTGTATTTGCCTACATTGCATGCTGATGTCCTTGACTAGCTGAAGTGCTGACTTTGTTTTCAATCTTTTCTTGCTTGCAAATGTTCTATGAAAGAAGAACGATGTTTTCACTCATTGCATGTCATCTTGCAGTTACTTGTGTTGGATTCAAGAAGTTCTGTACAATCAAAATACTCATAGGTTCATATGGGCATTCCACCAACAGCAACCTACCTTGGGCAAGGAGTACTTTGGCAGCTTCATCTGTGCAAATGCACTCCTCCTATAAGAAACATAATAATGTGGTCTTCCTCCTGATGTCAACTATGAGAGAAGCAGGAAAGTTATCATCAAGATTTTTAAAACTATTTTTTAATTATCAGGGAAAATATCAAGCAAAAGCTGTCAAGGGAAATACTACATTGTTGGTGACAATGGCTTAAAAGTGCAGCACAATTACAGTTTGTGAATAAACAATTATCCAACTGAGAGTGGCTGAAAAAGAGAGCAAGAGGAATCCTACTTTCTATAAAGAGAAACAAATACCAGAATTTCAGGTGAAAGTTTCAAGAAAGTGAAGTCCTGGCTTCACTTGGGCCATTATGTCACCTACTGATACCACAGCTCTCCTCTGACTACAAAATGGTCTGATCTTTGCTGCCGTGTAGACTATTGGTTAGATCAGCAGATTGGCAGACCTGATGATTGATTTCCATTTCTGCCTCCGACTTTGGTTTCTGTGTAGCCCTGTGCAAGCCATCACATGTATCTGTTAGTGGATCAGCTAAGCATTTACAGTTCCTGAAAGCAGGAAAAGCTGAGTTGATTTGGTGTTTCTGTGAATCTGGCCATTTATTTAAGAGACTAAATACTGAAGGCAATACCTTGAAAAGTCTAGGTTAGAGCAATGTGAGGTTTTGCATCCTACCACATATTAAAAGGGTAAAAAATTGAAATTAAAAAAGCTGTCAATGTTATCTGAATTCCAGTGCTGCTGAAGCACAATCAATGTTTGTAAAGTACTTTGAAATCCTTGGATGAAAGATACTGAAGAACAAATATTCCAAGGGGTCATCCATGCAGAACGTTGCCTTAATTGCCTGATATCTGAGCTTCTCAAGATTGTTCTTTAGTAGTAAGTGTTTTAAAATGCACTGCAGTAGTTTAAAATGCATGATACACAGAGGCTAAGTTCATACAAGATTAAGTAAAATAAGAACTATTTCCTATTCTAAAGCTCTTCAACTATTTTTTTACAGGAATTGCACAAAAGTTAGGGAAAAGAAGGCCAGAAGCATTTTTTATGAGATACTGTGAGTTTATAAAGAAAATACGGTGTAGTGGGAGAAAGAAACCCATATTCCATTATCCTAATGCTTTTGAGCCTAATAATTCTCATTCCAAATGCCTTAGTTGCAGAAAAACTAGATGAGATCAAGAAAGGTAGGGAAGGCTAGGGGAAGGTGCTCAGGGCGTTCATCTATTCTTCCAAGCCTTTACTGTCCTGTGGACAGCTATTCATCCTCTGAAGACCAATGCCTGGGAGAAAGCAGGGTCCAGCATCAGCTACAGCATGTTATTTAGCTGTTCCTTGCAAACCAGATACAACCATATACATGTATTTGTATGTATATATATGTAAACACTCAAAGAATATCACTTTAAATTGCCTGCCAACAGTGAATTCACTGACTACTAGGAACAAAGCAGAAGCTGTTTCCAGGGATTACAATATTATTATTCCATATCTTTAAGTGTCAATTATTCATAATTGGCAAGTACAATCTCTTTGACCTGTTATATTTATTTCTGTTTAAGAAGGATTAAAATAGGAGCCTTCCAAATATTCCATGATACCTTCTTAAAATGCATTACAAACATTATATAAAGTTGAGCAATGTCCCATTGGGCATTAAGAGGAAGCAAGGGACTGCCTGTTCTCACAAGCTCCTCCTTAGACTATGCAGCTAGCACGGAGGTGTAACAAAACTGAAACTTGACAGCACTGGGAACACCATACAACAGCTTATAGACAGAAAGAGAAATGCATCAAAATACAAAGGCTATTCAGAAAGGTAGACAATCTCTCCAGGATTGCCCAGATGGGGCAAAGGGGTTGGCTTCTCTACAGTGTGTAATAACACCACATCAGAATAGAGAAGATTAACAATCTCAAAGAGCACAAAACCAAGGCATCAGTGATGAAGTAATGAATCAATTCACATATGAAGAGAAATTCCCCAGCTCCTCTGTCACTCAAGCCACAAACACAGTCATTCTGAAATTAGAGAGCATGCCTGAACAGTGTTGCATGCCCCTGTTTTCCTTATCGTATAAAAATTTAATTTATACCTCAGACATACGAGGTACAAAAGCTACTCTGGAACGTATGTCCTAGATTTATTTGTGGATGATTTAGTCTGGTGTTTATGTCTGAGTTCATTAACTGAAGGTAATTAACAATCAACTCACCCAATTTAAAATATCACTCCTCTCTCTTCCTTCCACTCCAAGCATGCAGAATATAAACTGTATGGAAGACCAGTTCAGTCCTAATGATTTCTAGTTCATCTCCATGTTCCCTGCAATTCTGCTGTTATTTTTTGCCTCTTCAGCTGTTGTTAACTGGACACTGGCAGCAGGCTAATGTAACCCACAGTAGTTCAGATCTATTCACCAGCTCTCACCTGGAACACAGCTTGCCTGAGTACATCTCATCTTCATCCTTTTCACTATAATCACAACTGAGGCATAACAATAAAGCCTGATTACTCTTTCTTTGGTTCTCCCCTGACTCCCTCTCTCTTTTTCTATTTCCCTTTCATGCTCAAAAAAGCTTTGGTCTATTTCCTTGTCATAGCACATGACTGACACATCACTTCAAGCTGGGGGGTTACAGCACTAATCCTAGAGTGCTGAGGAGTTTGCTGGGAGTGGCACAGAGCACTCCAGTACGTTTGGTGGATGCTCCAGTCAGGAACTCTATGACCCTACAGTGACAAGATAGTAGAGGTAAAAGAAACACTATTATCATTGTAATGAACTGCTATAATCCACTCGGTGCCCTTATTATACAGATCTAGTGTGGTCTGATCAGTTTGGGGCTAGCACGCATGCATACACTTGCAAAGGAAGGGAAGAGAAAATAACAGAATATAAAATAATAGACTCAGTAAGAGAAGAGGGTGTTCTGCACCTGAACAAAGACATAATCATCCTGGACGATCAGGGAGTTATGGTCAATATAGCCTGGAAAGGGTTTGCTGCGAGTGGCTTCACTGCAGTTCTGCATCTTGCAGGTGATGTATTGGGCATCTGAAAGGAAAAGAACAAAACCAAGACACTTGAGATCCTGAGCACAGATTCTTCCTACTGTCACAAACCTATCTGCTGGGGCAGCATTTCTGCTTCCCAGCCTCACATGACATAAAATGACACCATCTGTTCAATGCAACACAACACTTCTTTCTCTTACACACCGTGTAAATCCACTCTTGATTACTTTCTTCCTTTAAGTTCCTTCCTTCTTCACCTGCCTCTGCTTCCTGTTATTTATTCTATTCCACCCTACATCAGATATCAGAGCTATACATTGCTCCTTTATACCAGGAGAGCCCAGCATAGCTGATATCGTTATTCTGTGCCACTCTTGCTTTTGGCAGTTGAAGGCAGCACAATGTAATGCTTGTGGCTCAGGTCTGACAGAAACCTAGTCAGGGGTGTATCATTCAGCTCTGTTACTTCCCCCACTGAGTTTGCTTGGATGCTACTCAGGCTTAAGCTTAAAGCAAGCAACTGAGTGAGGGAAAAACAGAGTTGTGAAGGACTCTGTTGACAGGCAACAAACAGCCCAAATCCTGTGACTCACAAAGTAACTATGGGTCTGAAGAGCTGTGTCTATGCTGCAGGACAGACACTTTTTGCGCTGAGCCTCTACAGTTTCTCTGTTACATTCATGGTGTGGAAATTGCTGTAGAGCATGGCAGCTTCTCCATGGTCACATGCTGTGAGTTTATTTAGAACATGGCCAAGGTCCAAGGCATACAGAAGTATGAGGACACCTGCCCCACAGTGTCATCACTGAGAACCCCTTCCACAGCACACCTCTGTATTTCTAAAGCACTTACACTCTGCAGAGTAATTCAGACCACGTCCTGTTCAGGGGTTTTACCTACTTCTCTGTTAAAAGTGTAGGTAGATGTACTCTGGCAGACCTGGGCAATCTTTCCACACTCTTGAAACTAGAGGCTTTAGCACTTTCAATTAGTTGTATGTTTCAAAGTAAATGGCCTAAATGCAGCCCTAAAGCCAAGTCATCCACTGTCACTGTATAGGATGTCCTCATCTATTCTGAAGCCCTGCAGGGTGCTCATCTCATAATCCATCACCTGAAGAAAAACAATTTGAATTTCTTGCTGGTGGTAATTCATCCTAGAATACAGAACCAGATTCTTGGCATTCAATTGGGGCTCTTTCAGATCAATGGAGAAGTTCCTCTTTGTTTAATGACAAAGCTGATTTAGAGGAAGAAGGAACTTGGCATTTTAGCATTAGTAGTTCTACGATAGAAATACTACATGGCATTTAATCTTAGAACTACTTATAATCTTTTTCCTTGTTGGAGAAGTGCAGCCCATTGTTTGATGTAATTACCACTTTCTGATCAGAGAAGTAGCATTTTACACTGAAATAGAAATGGATGGATTTTTACCATCTCATATCTAATCTTGATTTTAATTAAATTCTGTCATGTGACATTTCTTTCACTGCTTGTAAGGGCTGTTGACTTCTGCTTGAAACAGACATGCAGGGTAACGAACCTTCAGAAGAGTTTGATGAGGGATGATTGTACCCCAGTATTTGCAGAGTTCTTGGGATATATAAAGTGCTAAGTATTATTAGTCATTGCAGTTTATAACATTTTATGCAGTTGACTGCAAAACCTTAATTAATACAGCCCAGCCAGCATGATCGAAATGCATTTCCCTTCAGAGGGACGTGATTTTTTCCCTATTAGCCACGAGAGGGCAGGGAACGATGTAACTCCCAGCCTGCTCATTCCAGCGAGCTCAGAAAAGTTCCCTTTCAGAGCTGTTCAGCCCTCTGCCCCTCTGCTCCCAGAAAAAAAGGAGGACAATGGGGCCAGACCCTTTTCCTCCATCCAATAGCACTGTGAGGTTCAGCATGTCCCCTTCTAGTCATAACATGGAGAATGGGCACACATCTCTTCGCCTGTAACACAACCAGTTCCTACCTTTTCCTGTTAACTCAATCAACTGTATCATGAAGAACTGCCTCTCATACTTGCCCTTACATTAATCTCCTTTCATTCTGGGGTCCTGAGTGAAATGTCTGGCAAACTTGAGCCTAAAGAAAGTGACACCCGTTGAAATGACGGGCCCCACCACCCTCTGAGCTGTTGGCAAGACAGGGCAGATTTTCACACATGAGATTGAATCACCCAGCATAGAGCTATATAGGATCAGACTTCTGTTTCCCACCTTGTTTCCTCCCCCC
>NW_010184647.1:0-2860 GCF_000695765.1 Mesitornis unicolor | reverse complement strand
CCCCTCGCACCCCCCCCCCCCCCCCCCCCCCCACTGTTTTCTTTTACTTCCACAGGCACACCGGCTGCCCAGGAGACACTATGAGCAATGCCATCTTATTTCCTGTGCAAACAGGTTATCTGTCCTGAGAGCTCAGGGAGGTAACAGGATGGGTGCTGCTGAGACCAGCCAGCAAAGAAGATTAAAGAATCTCCTCTACAAGAGATTTTAAAAAGCAGGCCAGGTTGACATCCATTAGAGGTGACTGTAGTTTTTTTTAGTCCTGTTTTAATGGAGGAATGGGGACTATGTCTATTTCTGCCGTGATCACAGGAGTCTGTACAGCAGTGATTGTACCATTGATGAAGATTTACTAAGGCAATTCCTGTGAACTTTTACAGTGCAATTCTCCATGGCTTCAATTCTAAAATGCCAGTAATAACTACTAAAGGGCAGAGCACTGAAATTGCTTAAGCTAATCTCCCAAACAGCCAAGCCCCAAGAAGCGCACACCAAGAAAAGCTCCCTCTGATATGGGAGACAGAAAGAAGGAAAACAGGCTTCTTGCAGTGCCTGGATCCCTCTTTTTTCCTAAGGGTCATTTTGCTGTGCTCACATTATCTCAAGGATTTTGTTTCGGTATTTGATTCTCATGGACATTTCATGTGATTCCATTGACAGAGCTTTGTAATTTAGCATTAATTAATGTCAATTAATGTATTCAGTTGCTAAGCTCTGGAATTAATTTCATTAGTTTTCTTGCACAGATGTTTTCCCTGCCATAGGTAATTAGGACATTATGCTTTTCAGTTCCAGAACCCTCACCTCCAACAACAGCTGCTGCTTATAATATACGACAACAAAGTCACGCTGTGCCTGGAGAGAAGAACATAGCAACTCGCAGCTCTTACACCCCCAGACACTTTGATTTTGACAGATTTAGACACCTAGAGTAAGACTCTTCTTGGGGAATGGCAGCTATTTCTAAAGAGGAAGCAAGAAAAGTCACAGAACACAAGAATGAAGGAGGCATCTTGAAAGGGAAACCTCTGACAAAATTAATCTGTTTCAGTGGTGAAAGAGAATTGCAAGTGCTAACACGGAGCAAAAGCTAAGAGCCAGGGGGACCCTGTGCCATAAAATATTTCGGTCTTTTCTGCTTAGTTTAAGCTCCATGCCAATATGTTCTCAAGGGAAATGCATCCAGCCTGTCTCAGAGACAATTCTTGGCTCAGTTGGTGGAGACGGAAGGTTATTGGTGGTTACTGGAGGTTGGTGAGCCTCTGTAATGCAAAGGGAAAAGTTTCAAATCCTTTCCTAAAGCAGAGTAGGACTTTCAGGATACTTTGCTGCTGAGTGTTATTTTGTATGACATATTCAAACCGTAATGCTGCTTTCCAGTCTAAGCTCGCATGTATATCTTTCAAAAACCTTATTGGATCACAAGGAGAGCAAGAGAAAATACTCATTGTACTCGCTCTGAATATATTGTTCCTCCTGCTTTTTATTTTTCTTGTCTTTAATTCATTGAGGAATGTGTCCTTCTCTCTACAAATAAATCCACTAAGGACAAATCAAGAGTCTATGCAAAAAGCATCCACACGATCTGTGACTTGTTTGTCTTCCAGATTTACTATAGAGTATTCTATTCATTACCGAGCAGCTTATACATTAGAGATAGTTTCTGCTTTCGAAGGATGACTTGGATCCTGTAACTACTGAACTGTAAGAACACGTTAGTAACACATCTCACTGAAAGACCCAGGCCTGTAACCAGTCTCCAACAGTGACTAATAACAGAAACTTAGAAAAGATTGTAAAAACTTGTCCAGGTGCTTTGGCAGTCCAGGTACACCTTCAGCATCCACAGCCTCCCATGGCACACAATTTAATTAAACAGTCTCCCATACATTAATCTTTCTACTTCTTTTTTTGAGAAACACACGAGATGACTGTTCTTTATCCATTTCCATATGGTCTGAATGCTGATTTGTGAAACATTTATGACATGGGAATATATTCACAACTCTCCAGGACTCAGCAACTGCAAAGCAATTAACCAGTAATGAAGATCAGTGAAATGAAGCCATCCCTTTCACTAACTACCCACAAATCTGTTTTTATCCTGCTGCTATTCTTTCCTCATTGCATGCCAGAGTCAGGAATCTTTCTTTACATGGGAAAAATCCACTGTCATTTCTGGCATAAGGATATAATTAGAGAAACTAACAGATGTAATTCTCCAGGACAAATACTACTCATGATCAGGAAAAAATACTGATCACTATCAGGAAAAAAAATCACTGCACAGGTTTAGAGCACTATGAGAATTAATTCATTACTCCAGCTATGTTAGCAAAAGGCTGTCAGGCTAGGTTGCCTACTCTTTTTTTCCACAGTAGTGATTGTTCTTTCTAGCAATATTCTGTGACAACATAAATTAAAGTCCTACTACAACTTTGTGATTCAGACACTATTAGCCAGGTGCCCAGTCCCTGTTGATCAGCAAGCAGAGTGTGCCTGCTCACCCCAGGTGAGGCTTTGGTCTTACCTGCAACCACAGCAGCACTTAAATTACCTTTCAATAAGAAAAGCTGTGTAAATCAGGACAGCAAAACAAAAGCAAAGGAAACAAGGCACTTTTTTAAAATATCAGGAGCTCTCTACATTTTTGCTAGCACATTAGAAAACCCCTTATCTTCTTTCATCCACACTAAAAAAATTACATAAATTAAAAACTTCACTCAAAATCAACTGGCACCTATCTACACCTGAATAAAAAACTACATCTCATGTGAATTAGCCTGAGTCAGGCCTTACTGAGATAACCCTCCCTAGCTCAAATCAGATAAACACAGAACCACAGAATGTTAGGGATTGG
>NW_010184646.1:342-988 GCF_000695765.1 Mesitornis unicolor | reverse complement strand
CAAACGACACCAACAACATTACATCTTTACCCGCCCCTGCCCGACGATGATACCGATGATTGGGAGGAAAAAAGGGTGGTGGGTGTGAGAAAAAAAGGGTCGAACAGGTAGGGCAGTTAGTGAATAGCATTCAAGTCAGAGATGGGACAAGGTACATCTTGACGCTTGCTTTAAAAGATGGGGAATGCTTGGAACGATTGCCCACAATGTCTGCGTACCTGGTCACGGTAACAGAAGGTAGACCAAACCAATGGCCTTCATTTCATTGGGATCTTATTAAGAAAATTAGGAAATCTGTTAAAGAATATGGGTTGCCAGCTCTGTTTACGCAGGGATTGTTGGATAACATTTTTCAAGGGTATATTCTGACCCCAGGGGATTCCAGACAGTTAGTGGATATGATTATAACACCAATGCAGAAGTTACTGTGGCAAGAATGATGGTATCGCCACTGTGAAGGGGAAGCGATTAAAAATCTAGGCTGTAAGGACAGAGATCCTCTTAAATTAATAAGCTATTGATGGTAATCAGTGTAGAGTGCATCCACGTATAACTCGTATTTCACTAAATTTGTTAGATAAAAATGTTTTGAGTCAAATCAATCTTACCCTATGTAGTCAAAAGAACAGAGGAAATTTTTAGCAGC
>NW_010184646.1:0-266 GCF_000695765.1 Mesitornis unicolor | reverse complement strand
CTGCTTATGTAGTGTGACTAAGGGATTTTGGACTATAAAAGTGCAGCTTCTGATAAAATAAAAGTCTTCGATTTATAACTCCTATAGAGTCGTCTCAGAGTCTTGCATCCTTTGTCCTTTATTAATTCCCTTTTCATTTCCCCACTTGTTTTTCATTAAACGTGTTACAGTCTTAACTTCCAACCTTGTGTGAAGATTCTTTTTCTCTATTCACATTTGCTTTTTTTCCTCCCCCGGGAGAGTAAGGGACAATAGAGAGAAAATCC
>NW_010184645.1:0-788 GCF_000695765.1 Mesitornis unicolor | reverse complement strand
CAAGGAACAGAAGGACCATCGTGATTACTACTTATACCACATTAAAACACATTTATATGGGGTGGTTGTGGAAAATACTCAGAGAACGTAAAATCCACATCTTGCACTTTTTTGATTACTATATAAAGGACACCAGCCATGCTCCCCACATAGCACTATTATGTAGGGGAAAAAAATTAATCAGACCTACATCCTGAGAAGAGCGGGGACTATGACTTACCCACCTAAGTATAGAAAGCAGTATAAGGGCTGTGCCCAGGGCCCAGAACACCATAATATAGTCCTGAAGCCTCTCAGTCATATTTCTGCAGGGATATCTCATAAGTAATTTGTCAAGATATAGGGCTGGGCTGGCCACTAAGTGACTGACACTCTCTCTATTAACCCCTGTCCCCTCCCCAGAAAGGGAAGAGAAAGAGAATATGGGAGAGAGACTTATGGGTTGGAAAAGAAAACTAACAGATTTAATAAAACAAAAACTGAGCAGTGCTTATGCAGAGTCAAGGCCTTTTATGCTTCTCACACCACCCCACCAGAGAGTAGGCTGGAGGTGCACGAGAAGTTGGGAGGGGACACAGGTAGAACAGCTGACCACAACTGACCAAAGGGATATCCCATACCATATGATGTCATGCTCAGCATATACATCTGGGGGGAGAAGAAGGAAGGGAGGAATGTTCAGAATTATGGCATTTGTCTTCCCAAGTAACTGTTATGTCTGATGAAGCCCTGCTTTCCTGGAAAAAAAGGAAAAAAAGTTCAGGCCTGTAACTAGTGGAGTGCCCCAA
>NW_010184644.1:0-49836 GCF_000695765.1 Mesitornis unicolor | reverse complement strand
ATTAATTATTTTTATTACATTTATATCTATTATTTATATATAAGAAAGTTGCTTTCCTCTGGTTTGTATCTCTGGATGTTGTCACCCTAGCTCTATAATAGTTACACAAATGAGCAACTAGTGAAACACCACGACTCACAGGTGGAGCTACCTCACTGTATTTTGGCTTGCCTGACTGTTGCTTTTTACTTTGAGGCTTTTTCTGCTTGAGTTTCTGAGGCCTCCAAATTTTTGTTCACAGAAAAAGCCTTGCAATCTGATAAGTACAAGTGATTTGTTCCAGTACTGATGAGACTAAACATGCATGTTTTGTTCTTTATGTTCCAACAATGACAGCATTGTGGCAGGGCATGGCTCCGTGCCACCCAGGAAAGAAAGAACAGAGGCCCCAGCACCGGTGCAGCCATGTGGCTAAATGCCATGTCCATCGGTGCTTTCTGGGCACTCTGGGGCACATCGCTGTGCCAGACATCCATGCATATCGCAACATTAAATCTATAAATGCTACATACCACTGGTGCACAAAGGAAAGTAACAAGTCTTCGACAGACTGAAGTGTGACAGGAAGAAATTGCATTAACTCCTCCATAGCAAAATTTTTGTTTAAAGAATTATAAGCGAAGTCTGTGAAATCTTCTGACATCACCATGCTTGCCTTTGCTTCCAGTTGCTTTGCAGTTCCTCATGAAGGACAGCAAACTCCAAAACAGGAAGGGAGCTACATTCAAGGACTGCATTTACAGCCAAAGCTGAGAGAGAGGACTGGTCCCACAGACATTTCGTTGACCATTCTTCACAGGAAAACAAGTCTTTCCTTCTTGTAGGAGAAGAATTACTTCAGTGACAGGAAGGAATTCATGGGGCTTTTCCAGGTACATTCCTACCATGTAAACACAACTTTTAAAGCTCAGAAACTCAAGCTTTTTTTGGTGGTAAAAAAAATATATAATTGATCCCAAAGTTTCTTAGTTTTGAGATTGAAAAATAAAAAAATAGAATCACTAAACTTTCAGACTGAAACACCAGAATCACCAGGAACACTGAGATACAGCTGTTGACTTTCATTAAGTTTGTTCTTCATCTTCCCACCTCTCTATTTTTTCTCCTAGTGCTTACTCCGTTTCCTCAAGCCAGGCATATTCCTGCCTCATAGAGAAGGCAAAAAGGGGTAAAAAGTGATGAAAAGTCAGACTGGGATGAAAAGAAATTGAGAGAAAGGAAAGATGAGGAGGAGGAGGAAAGCAAAAAAGGGCAGGAACTTGGTGTGTGTGTCCTATGTCCTGTGGATTCATATGTCCCCTTCTCCAAGGTGTGTAGGACACACAAGGATCTCCCTAGGCCATAGGGTGTAGGTTCTGCTACTACTGTGCAAAGCCTCCCTCCAAGTATTCAAGTGCTGTCTTTAAGTGGAATTTGAGTTTCATGCCTCACTATTCTGTGGGAAGCTATAGCAGCACTTCACAGCTTTGATGCTCAGAAGTCTCCTAGTTTCCAGGTCATGGTTATAAATGGCTGGTTCCTATGTGTATGTTCTTGTCACAGCACTGTCCTTTAGCTTCAATAACTCCTTTCACAGCTATATCATATTGGTATCTCATAGCCGTGCGTAATTAATGCACCCAGGTCTTGGTTTTGTTAATGATAACATACAGTGGCAATGTATATTGACAACTTTAAACTTGTGTAGCTGAATAGTAGGAGTGACATTTAGATACTAAGGGATGAGAGTTTTGTCAATGCTTTTGGGGTGAGACATCTCAAAATAGACACAATTAGCTTATAAAACCATATGGTATTTTAGATTATTTTGCCCTATTTTATTAAGAAGCCTCCACCTGAAAATCAGAATTTTGCTCTTCTTAATGTATTTGCATTTCCTCTTCCAATCTGAGGACTTCGTAGACATTGTATCCCTTTCTTTGTGTCCATTTCTATTTCCTTTGTCCTTGTGCCTGCAGTAGAGGACCATATGGATGTGCCCTTCCAGAATCTCCCAACAGTAAAAACAGCAGCAGCAAAGCTAAAGATTAAGAAACAGCAGATACAGAGAAGAAAGAAGATGAAGATTGAATATAGTAGGAAGCAAACACAAGATATTTCTGCAAGGATCATTAGGACACAGAAATATATTAGACTTTTACAAAATAGAGTGACAAAAAAAATTATGGAAAAGGTGGCACTGAACTCAAGAAAATGAAGTCTTTAGATTCTCAGTGCAAAACCTGTGCACTGCATTAAGGTTTCCAGTTTTTCATTTGAAATACTGCATCATCTAACAGTTGTACTCATTAAGAAATGTAAGCAGAGCTTGTGTCTAAAAGCCCATGCTGTTATTGGTTAGCAATTCATGGCGAACTCCACATTTTTCTGATGCTGAATTGTATATGAAAGATCAAACCAAACACTGGTTGAGAATATGGACCATACGGAATCCCAGTATGTACTAAATAGAGTTTCTGGCCCCACAACCTTTCATATTTGCTGCAATGAGAAGGAATTTTTAAACTGGATCGTAACTTATATTACATCACTCTGGAGGTGACAGGGATATTGCAGTCTAGACACAAATGATGAGCAGAAAACTCCTTCGGCCTCAGAGTCAATCAGTTCTCTGTTGTACCCCTGCCCCGACCAAGGGCATCTTTGCATAAAACCCTGCATGAATTTTGTCAGAGTCAAGGGAGTATGGAAATGATAATTACTTCAAGGTCTTTGAAGCTAAGTGAGATTTTTGTTTTGCTTTTTTTCTTTTTTTTTGACCATTAAGCTTATTTCATAGATTTGAAAATACAGTCAGACATTACCTTACTGAGTAAAAAATTGTTTTGACACCAATGGCAATTTTTTTCCTTTGATTCAGTGCCACAGGATTGGCCTGACATTAGGATCTGTGGGAGTTCCAGATAGCACACTTATCTGTACTGCCCTCTTGACAGCTATTTATACCATTTTCTCTTTCTGGAGGATCAGCAGTTTAACTTGGTGGGACGCAGGGATGGATTCTGCGAGATGTGCATAAGCCACGGGGTATTAAAGAAAAAAGCAAGACAAACCCCAAAACAACCTAACTTCAAAAGTGGTCTCTATATCATCCAAACCAGTCACAAGAACAAACCTCTTCTGACATATTCTGAAACAGCATTCATTTACATTTCTGTGAAATGTTATATTTCCTTCTTGACCAAAGGCTATAGTTAGTAGGTTTCAAATTGTGAACTTAAATGGTTGCAAAGTTTTCTCTCTCTGAATTCAAAGGAAATATAACTTTACACAGATTTCAACCTCTGCTCTGACAGTACCTTAAGAAACATTTTTTAGGATTAAATATTACAAACCATTCCTGTCACCTGTCAGTGTAACACCCTCTGTGAGTGACGTGTTGCTGACTTCTTTCTCAGAGGAAACCAAGTAACCTATTTATTTAGAAATCTGTTATATGACTCAGTGACTCTTCTGTGTTGTTCTCTTGCCTATTCATTAGTCCTAATGAGAAATAAAACCTGGAAGAGTAAACTGTCTCTTCTCAGTTAGTTTATTGATTACGAAAATTAAGACAATAATCAATAAAGACATACAATTCTATCATTTCTAGAGAGCCAAGGCACTTCATTGCTTTTAAGGGACACCGCTCTCTACAGCTGTTCAATAACCCAGGCTCAGAGATCTCTTTTCTAATATGCTAAATACCCTTCACTCCCTATTACTCCAGGTAATTAATTTCCACCTCCCAAACAAGCTTCTGGTCTCAGTTTGGTGCAATTTTAACACAAATAAAAGAAGCAATTCAGGATCCTGGCCTGCACTGCCAGTGTTTAGTTTAAAAGTGGAAAGAAGTGTTTTCCTTCTGTACATATCCAGGGCATTCAAATAAATTAGGGTGGAAACATTGAAGGTTGATATGTGAAAGACAAGTGGGAAAAATACGCAACATGGATATGTGAAATTCTTAATTCAAACAAAAAGTTCATCCAGATTCACTTTATACTGATCACTCAGGAATTTAGGAGGGAGAAGGAAGTGCGTTTATCAGTATGTCCCTTGTAACTAATTTATCTAGATGAAAGAATAATAATGATGCAGTTGTTTTGTCTTGATTTCCATTTCAAGTAGTCTGAAATCTGTATTCAAAATGGAATACAGTTTGTGCATGAGTGAGTGTATAAGAGTGATGGAAGAACAGTTTTAGCATTAGCCATCTAAAACATTAAAGTATATCAGTCATATGGGCCATAAGGGTAATCATAATCAGCAAATGTCTATTGGTGATCTAACAGCTGTCTTTGATGGCTGCTAAAATATTTTTATATAATGTTTAATTAAAAATGGGTGGCCTTTGTACTCTCAGGGTAGACAATGCCCTTGACAGGAAATTATACCTGCTCAGACAGGAGGCAGAGCAAGGAGTACATATGTGTTCTGATGAGTAACTATAACAACTAGGAGGACAAAAAAGGCCCTAAACCAGAAATAAGTTGTCAGGGCAACCAATTAGTCTGCTTTGGGTTTGAGGCCTTGCACAGAAAGCAATGCAGATGGACAGGCCCTGAGGAGGGTGGAAATCAGCAGCCTTTGCGCCAGGACCACTTTAGCTAGAGTATCAAGGCTTAAAACAAGAAGCTGCAAGTTAGAAGATACAAGTCATATGTGTGCAGAAACACAGGCCCAAACTTCTTCTGGTCTCAGAAGCAAGGCTTCTTCTTTCCATGTGGGGATAAACTGCTTCACAGTGGCAAAATTATATACATTTGGAGACAGCATGTAATGTTGAAATAAGGTGCTTTATCTTGATGTATTATTGTTAAAATCAAACATCTCCACAGTATTTTCGATATGGATTGTACTCCTTCACTGTAACAAACCAGAAGAAGAGAGAGAACTAAACTACTGCTGTTTATATGAGCATGACTTTAACCAGCTTTTTACTAAATCCATGCAAAAGCTGAAGTATCTGCAGAAGTGCAGGTAATTTTAAATATTCCTGACCTGTGCTTGACAGACAGCTTTTGATGATGTCATGAGAACATGCATGGTGAAAAACCTGGAACTCAGTAAATAAATGTGTTCTCCCATTTTTGTACTTCTGAAAAATACATTCACTCACCAAGTACAAGGAGCGCTCCAGGAGCAGGAGGTTTCAGGAAAAATGCGCTGCTAATTCTGCCCTCTGTCCCCTGTGACAGACATGACCCAGGCAGCACACACCTGGATTACCTTTTTGGCATCTTTGCTAGTGCATTTGCTGACTTCTTGCTGCAAAACCAGATGGGAGAAGCTTGGTGGCATCAGGCAAACTTTCATTCCTTCTTGTACAAACTGAACTGATGCTGTAACATGGGGCACTTGGATAGCCACCATGTATGGGGAGCTGGCAAAGAGAGACCATAAAGAAAAAAATTATTAATGATGTTGCAGTCCTTTAAAAAAACATCAAGCAGAGGTGCTTATTTTCTTCAGCCCTCAAAGATGAATTGGTGCCTTCCATCAGCCTAAAAGCTTTCTGATGGTGGCAAGATCCTGGCTGGTTGCTCTTCTCTACATACCGAAGGAGAAGGTTTCCTACATATGCGCTGTTTAGGGCGTGACTGTGGAGGTCCTGGTAGCATTCCTTCTAGACATCCCATAGCCCTTGCTATTGTCAAGGTCTTCAGGTCATCAACCCCTTCAGCATGCAAGGGAAGAGTGTTGGACACATGCATGCCTGCCCACCCAGGGGGCAGAAGGACAGCTTGTTAGCTGCAGTCACATTCTTCAGCTGCATCAGCCCTTGCTGATGTTTTGGGGAAGGGAGAGAAATAGGCGATTAAAGTCAGAGACCTGTAGGCAAGACACATGTTCCTGCTTTGCTTCAGGGACTGTGTAGGTGGTCTTGGTCCAGCCCACAGCAAAGGCTTTGCCTGAAGGTGACCCAGCTAGCAGAAATATACACATTAAGAAAATACTTATTTCAAATGGCTGGTCTTCTGAGAGAGGTTATAGTGCCTGATTTTTGAACATTTACATGAAAAGACAAGGGAGGAGAAGGAAAAAAGGGGGAAATATTTTAACGCTAAGGCTTTTTATCCACACCGATGAACATTAACCCTTACTGAGCTTTGAGCTCAGGATCAGAAAAATTATTGGTTGCTTGAGTTTTCCTGCTGGAAAAACCAGAACCTCGTAGTGCACAGGAAACCCTCCCCCACCTACAGGCTTGGCAGGAGAGACATGCACAGAACAACAACCACACAACAGCATAAATACATTTCTGAAAAGGGCCTTAATTTAAAAAAAAAGGATTGTATATTTCACCCACATGACACTGACGCAGTCAGGTTTGTATTATATGACACACACTTTGAATATGTACATGACTGATAAGCATATTAATGAGCCAAGCTTTGACAGAAAAATATATTTCAGAGCTTGGATTTCTTTGACATAGAGTTCTTCTGTGCTGGAAATAATTAGTGCTGCCTGCTTTCCTCTTGTTCACAGAAGAATTCTTTTCCCATACTATAAAGATTAGTCAAAGCTCTTAAAAATCCTGTTCAGTTAAATCCAACTAGTAAAGAATGATACAGCACACGTCAAATACAAGACAAAGAGAAAATGACAATACAAAGTGATTAAATGAAGGTGTCCTTCGAAAATCAACTCTGCATTTTGTTTTGGGTACAAAATAGCTCATAATGAATATTGATTTTTAGACTATTTTTACTATTTTTGCTAGACTAAGAAGTGTATCCAATGTTCACCTCTGAATAGGGATGAGCAAACCAGCTTGGAAAAAGATGTGTTTGCTGCTCCAAGCAGTGGCTGAATCCTTACTCATTTATACAGTGAAACCAAGACTGCATCCAGCCTGAGAATCTGAACTTCAGAATCCATGGGAGCTTCTGGTTCAGTTCCTGTATAAACTAGATCCATGTCTCTTCTTGCACCATGGCCCTTTCACTAGGAGAGTGCTATGATACAACAAAGGGGGGTGCACTGTCTGTAGTCTGTAGTGTGCTGAGTGTGTAAATATGTCTTTAGAGACTGAGATGGGGTAGTTCCAGCATCTATTGTCTCATCTGTGGTGGTGATGGAGGCATTCCACCTTTAGCTTGACTTTTATCTGTTGCAGCATTGGTGTGCAGCGTATCAAAGACAGAAGACTTCAGATATTTTATTCCACTCTTATTTTTGCAATGCAATCACTCCAAATCGTTGTCATAGACTTACTGGCTTGTTTCTTGCAGTGGAGAGTGAAGGGGCCCACACTTGGGTTGCTGTGCAAACCCCAGACAGATAGTGGCAGAAGACAGGTGTATATCAGAAGCATTTCTGCAGGTCCAGCTGGGAGTAGGTGCTTCTATCAGAAAATCTGTGTTAGAAATAGGCAGCAAGCTGGTGAATCCAGTGGGAAGGTAAAAAAGAGTAACTTTTTCTTAGTATCTTTAAATCAAGCAAGCCTAGTGTATTCTGCATTTTACAAGCATGAGTACAGGTTTAATTTGCTATCAGTACTGCTAAAATATGTAGTTAGTACTTACAGAATCATCTGTCTCTTTATGGTGTGACATCATCATGTGTAATGGAGCAGTATCCTTTAGTCTGCTGAAACAGAGACTGTATTTGTCTATAATAAACTGATGGGGACATACAGTTTCTTTTATCAGACTTGATTCTCCATACTTTAGAAACCTTGCTTGTAATTTGAATGTGCATAATGCCTTCCTTATTACAAGAGGCAACCATTTTTTATGAAAAATGAAAAATCAGCAGCATGTGCTCACAGCTGAAGTGTCCCATTAGCATTTTATATACTTACAGCTATTTTCAGTTTCTATGATGGGCTCCTCTTCCAGCTGCATGCTTTGTAATGGCTTCTCAAAAGAAAACTCAAGGTCTACTGCTGAAGTTGGTATCACTTCAGACTGGTCTTTTTCATTCCCCTGATGCACCTCTCTTTCATCTTCATAATGAATTCATTGGTGGATTTCTTGCCCCCGTGAGTAACACAACAAAGTAAATGAAGCCAGGACTAACCTGTGAACAAGGAAGGTCCCTTAGGTTAACTCTTTCACATGTGGGGCCCATGGAGACAAGAAAGACATCAATAAACCGGACTAAATTCAGTGGGAGGACTCTAAGGTAGTTGGTTTTGCAACACTTGTGCTGTGTAAGGAGGTTTAGGAATGGAGCTGGTTAAACTAGGGGAAGAGATGGCTTCAGTCCAAATGGAAATCTCAAAGCTTTTCATGCCCCAGCGCAGAGCAAATGAGCAGGCTGCCCATGTGCAGATTTCTCTGAGCATCTCCTGCCTCTGCAAAGTGGACTGAAATAAAATCCCACCTTAAGTCACTAACAGGCACAGTAATTTTTCAAGATTGCTCCTACTTTTAAAGCAAACTAATGCTAGTAATGTAATCAAGAATTATGATAACATAGGGTCACAGGACAATTAGGGCTGGCAGGGAGCACAGGAGGTCTCTAGTTCAACCTCCAGCCTCTCTGTGCATCTGCATCTCTGCATGAATGTCCTCATGGTGAAAACTGTTTTCAGCATATGCCTGTTTTCTCTCAAGCTCTTTTCAAATACCACTGGGAACAGCCTGAATCCTTCCTCTCCACCCCTGCCCCTCCACTAGGTACTGGGAGGGCTGCTGTTAGGTCCCCTGCAAAAGCCATCTCTTCCTCTAGTTTAACCAGCTCCATTCCTAAACCTCCTTACACAGCACAAGTGTTGTAAAACCAACTACCTTAGGGTTCTCCCACTGAATTTAGTCCGGTTTATTGATGTCTTTCCTGTCTCCATGGGTCCAAAACTGGCCACTGTATCTAGAGGTGGTTCACTGAATGCTGAGTAGAGAGAGCTAATCCCTTCTCTCAACCTCCTTTCCTGCACACTGCTGGCTTGTGTTGAGCTCACTGCCACTGGGACCCCAGAAAGGTCCCCACAGAGCTGCTTCCCAGCAAGTCATTCCCTAGCCTACTTCATTGCCAAGGGCTCTTCCTTTCCAAGTGCAAGGCTTTACATTTGTCCTTGATGGATTTCACACATTTCCTGTCAGCCCGTTCCTCCTGCCTGTCTAGGTGTCTCTGAGTGGCAGCCCTTTTCTTAGGGGTATTGATGGTGCCCCCAGTCTAAGTTCATCTGCAGATTTGATGAGAGTGCACTCAATCACCTCTTCCAAGTGATAAAGTTGTTAAACAGGACAAGTCCCAGGATAGACTTCTGCAATTGTCCACTTGTAACCCGTCGTCAGGTAAAATATAACCTGTTACCTCCTGCCATCTGAGCACGATCATCCAACTACCTTCTTACTCAGTTAGGTGTTTGCCCATCCGGACATTCATAGCCTAACTTGGATGCAAGGCCATTGTGGAAAACGGAGTTGAAAGTCTTGCTAAAGTCAATGTAAATGACATTCACTGCTGTCGCCTCATCTGCAAGGCAATTGGTTTGCTCAGGCATGATTTATCACTGGTAAATCCATGCTAGCTTTTCCCAGTCATCTTCTCTTTCATGTGCCTAGAAATGTGTTTCAGAAATTAAACAAGCTTAGAATATGGCAAGCAACTAGTCCATCCACAAGCAGTAAATGTCCCTCTGTCTTTTCAATGAAGCCTTCTAGGAATACACCATGTCCAACAGATGTTACATGTGAAGCCCTCTTAGCAGCAGTTCCAGCCACATCCTAATCCTTGAGCTTAATCTTCTAGCTTGGGGATTTGGCTGCAACTTTTCTGACTCTTTAACATTATCTCCCAGGTTGTCTCCAGACTGAGCAGGAGAGGCATGCTTTTGCATGACTTCAGCATTTCTCCATAATTCAAATGAATGACTTGGCAAGAACAGCTTTTGCCGGGTTTTTTTCTGATGGTCAAGGTCCAGGATGGCAGGTGGAGGCTGAAGGATGCCCAGTTCTTGCTCCAGCGTTGGTCAGGAATAAGATTAGTCAAGTTGAGTGCCAGGACATGATCACTCACCCTTTGGAGTCCACCAATGTAGATGTAGGTCCTATAAAGCTAGATAGATGTGTACTGGTGCTTGAGTGGCAGAGGCATTTTCAGAACAGTGGTCTACCCCAATGGAAAACCAGCAGCTCCACTTCTGGGGACGTATCAAGTCCACATACAATGCATATACTGTTTGCTTCCTGGGGACTGACGGCAAAACGATGGTAGATCCAAGCCTAATGTTATGCCAGGTGAGAAGGTGGGATGTTTTAGATAAATGAAGTAAACAAGATGAAATCTGATTTGGCCTGAGCACAAGGGTTAACATTCAAATATTGGCAAAACACATAGCAAACAGTGGTGGCACAAGAGGCAGAAGAACTGTAGACTTAAAACACTTCTGAAGTATGGCACCTGATGCATCAGCAGCATGAGCCATTACTTCAGAAGGGAAGAGCACCATCTACTGAATGACAAAGGCAGGTTTTGCATTTCTTACTCTTTCAGTAGAAATTGCTCATTCACAGACAAACCAGCAGTTACTGGGGAGTTATGGGTCACTGGGGAAGTTACTTAACCTGCATTAACAATTGGTTGGATCACATCAGGGAAAGGAAAGGATTACATCCCTCTCAAGCCCTTCCTAGAACTCTGATATTCACAATAGCCATAAATAATGTCTGAATCCTTTCGTCACTCCGCTGTCTATTAACTACACATTTGTCTAGCTAGCCTACCTCATTAAATGTAGTTTAAAATAAAAACAAAGGCAAAAGATGATTTAGGTAAAGATTAATCAATGATCCTGTTAATAAAACAGATGGTGAGTCACCCAGGAAATCACTCGTTTGAGTTGACCTTTCCTACTATTGTAATAGTGTGCTCTTCTCCCCATCTCCAGTTCCTTTCTCTCCACTTAGATACACTCTTAGAATAAAATAAGCCTCAGATTTATGTCTCTAGATATTTTTGGTCATGGTATTATTGATGTTATTTCTTATGTTGGCTTTTTAAAGCACTTGCTAAATTTGCTTGTAATATGAGGCTACAGTAATCCACCATCCTCCTACACTGCAGTCTGTTCTAGCCTACACCACATAAAGACTCCTTTGCTATCATGAGGTGGGAACTGTGCACTGAGGCTCCTAAAATAGATTCAAAGGGAAAAGAGGAGCTACAGAGAAAAATATGAAGACACTCCGAAAGCTTGGTTCTGCTCTCAGGACACACTGCATGTTCACATCATCATGTCTTTTGATAAAATTGCACTTTTATAAGGAAACCTAGGGTCATCTCACCATTTCAATTCAATTTTTGAAAGACCTAACCTTCTTGAAGATTCATTTCTAAACCCTAGCCAGCTCACCAAGCACAGCTTCATCAGCTCTGAGGAAAGGAAGAACAGGTCTTGGGCTGGAAACACAGTCATTTTATCTAAAAAATCTGGCCTACATGTATCACTTGCACTGTGGGAAGTGCCAATCTCCACAACACAACCATTGCCAAAGACAGCACAAGCATATTGAAAGCCCCACCTCCATGTGTCCTTAGCTTCTGATACTTCGCTAAATGTTTTACCAAAATTACATTGTGACTTCTGAGTCACTTATCCGAATGAAATCAGTACATGACACAGTAACATTATTTTTCTTCTTTTACTTAGAAATAATTGTAAAATGATACTAAAGAATTTCCAGATAGATGCTTTTGTTAGCTTTGCAAATATAAAACATACTAGGAACAAACAGTAGGATCACATCAAAGTTCTACCTTTCAGAAATAAAATTCATGCAGTCTTTTAAAAAATACAGAAACACATCAGGTGGAAGTTTTATAGGCAAACTAGGAACAAAGCCTGGTCAGCTGGTCAGTTCAAGGATGGATAGTAAATGGATTTCCCATTTCACAAAGTTTTCCATAAAATCAGAACAAAAGTCTGACCAGAGGTAGAATAACTCCAAGCAATCAAAGTTTCCCAATAAATAACCCCAATAATTCAGAAAACCCTAAAATTATCACTGTTTTTGTTCTGTTTTTAATCAAATATTCCATTTTTATTTTGTCTAACAAGCACACAACATTTTAAAAACGGTAACAAAAACTCATATTGAAAGGAAAAAACAAATTGATGGTTCTTTTTGTTGAAATTAATGCAATGCACAATACTTTTGAGAAATTATTGACTTCTGACAGGGAAGCAACGTTCTTCAAAGCTGTCTGACTGCAATTAGCTGTGATCTTCCTGCTCATGTCCTGCTGGGTACCATGCTTTTCTACAGCCCATCTCATACACTGCAACTCTACTGTTAAGATGACAGCAAAGGTGCATTGACTATCAGGGAAAGTCCTTGTGTGAACAAGCTCTCTGAGGTGATGCACAAAACCTACTCTTACTCACAAACTGCTACTGATGGCTCTAGTGTCACATTTTTCTCTAGATCACATTGACAGAATTAATCAGCATGGCACATTGTCTGTGTTATCTCTGGACACAATGAAGCCCTGCAATTGTAGGTGCCTTTGGGCACTGGTGCCATCTGGTCTCTGGCTCTCAGCTTGGCACATACCATTTCATTTTTGAAAGACTGAAGTATCAAGTCATGCCTCCAAGCTTCTTGAAGGGAAACAGGATGATCTTTATGGGTTGTGATCTGCAGAAGGTCATGATGCAGATGTAGACACCCCTCCTAACTTGGCCTTCTGTAAAATTGATGAGGTACATTGAAAGCAGCAGTTGTCCACAGAAATATTTAATGTGACAGTGAAAAGAGATTTTTTGGCATTTTTTTTTTCAGTAACAAAATATGAATGCAGAAGAATGTATAATCTGTGCTTTGCAACCTACGTTCCTCTGTGCTTAGGTTTCACGG
Source organism: Mesitornis unicolor (assembly GCF_000695765.1). NCBI lineage: Eukaryota > Metazoa > Chordata > Aves > Mesitornithiformes > Mesitornithidae > Mesitornis > Mesitornis unicolor. The sequence continues at coordinate 37,042 of NW_010184644.1, read as the reverse complement.
CAGTACACGCACAACCTGTGGTAGAAATGGTGAATACCAGACTGCAGTTTCTTGCATGTTAATCTACAGGGAACAGTAGTAGATACAGGCCACTGAACTGCATGAGATTTCACTCTGGAATAGACTAAGCTTGTGGGAGTGCCATGAACTTCTCTAGGAGGTGAAGGTCCAGACCCAGGAACTCCTGCTGGAGCGTCAGAAAAGAATCAAGAGGTATTTTTGGAGACTAAGCGCAGAAGACAATGTTTGTTGTCTCAACTTCCCCTTCCTTTGGAAGTGGCCTTTACTTTCTTAGGCTCAGTTACAGTCTTCTGCTCACCAAAAGCCCAAAGCTTCAAACTCGTCATGATTTATAAGTGGCAAATGGTGGGTGTCAGATTGGCAATTCTGTAGTAATTTTGTCAGAATGTACTTGCAGTTCTGTTTTCTTCCCTAACTTTGCACAATCACCTAGCTGAATGCTAGGTCAGGCTGTGAGCATCTAGCTGAATGCCTAGAACTGAGTCCACAGGGTCTGTGAAAAGGTGGAGAAAAACAAGGAAAAAGAAGAATAAGTAAATTAGGTCTCAGGTGAACAGCTTCAAAGGTGTTAAGATAACAATAGTTTGCTCTAGCTGGACGAAGACAGAGTACACTACCTAAGGCTAATTCCAGGATCATAGGAGACCTAAAACTTCAAAAAGCTGAGAGGGCACCAAGGATGAGTCAATGAAAACACTGACAAATGTGACAATGCAGTCTGCTCCTTGCAGATGGGGCAGGCGTGCTTGAGATGTTGTGGAGAGGTTACACTTAAGGAGATATATCTAACTTTATATGAGGTCTCTATATGTATTGTACTCCATTGTATACTTCCATTGGAAATGCCTCTGAGCCACTTTACCTTTAACCATTTGCTGCCACAGATTTCCAAAGGGAAACCTTAGCTATGCTGAACTCCCATTGGTATTAGTGGTGAAGCTCATGGCTAGAAATGACATCCAGCTCCTGATCTGGGATTTGGCAAGTAACTCAGGTTCACCTCGGAGAAGGTAAAGGCCCAAGGTCTGACACTTGGTCATTTCACTCAGAGAATGGGTATGCACATTCTGGTTTCCACTGTATGGGAGAGGAAGGTGATTACCTTTGGCCCATTGAAGCTGACCTTTCTGTGTTGGTATCTGCATCAGCTTTCTTCACTTTTGGGAAGCTAAGCAGAACTCTCACCTACAAACTCAGTCTTTTTTATAGCCTTCCAGACACCTGCAAGGTCCCCCAAACTCCTCACCTTCACAGGAAACTTCAGATGAGTGCAACTCCAGGCTACGTGATGGGATAGAGATATTAACTCCAGCATAGGAAGAGCTGAAACACTGGAGTACAAGAGAATAGAGATGAACTCTACAAACTGGAGATACTTTTTGGAAACACAAAGCAAACTTCAATTTAAGAAATGAAAAATTCTACACATGAATGCTATTGCCCAGAGTAGGAGACATTGGTTAGCAGCTGCCCTGCAGAAAACACAATATCCTAGCATTGATCACAGCCTGACCACAAGTTAAAACATAATCATTGTCCTTAGGAAAAAAAAAAGAACATCCCAGAACGTAGTAAAAGAGGATTGATTATATATAATTCCTTTGATTTACTCGGTAGTGGTGGGACTCAACCACAGAACCAAGTCCAGCTTTGGTACTTCAGGAAAGACACTGAGCAATGGGAGAAAGTCCACGAAAGAGCTCTATGTATTACCAACGATCTAGAAAGCACAGCATACAAAGAAAGTTGGAGGGAACCAGAACTGTTTGTCCCATCTAATAAAAGAAGCAGAAAGGATATGACACAAGTCTTCGTGTGTTTCAAAAGAGCAGCTGCTAGGAGAAAGGCAATAATTTGCTCACAACATTCACTGCAGAGAAAGCAAGTAATAAATTGTGTTGAGGAGACAGAAGATCAACATTAAACTATCAGATGAGGATTGTGGAGCTCTGAAATTGACATGGTCATATTCCTCAGATATATGAATATATCAGTATTATATGATCTTATTTACAAGCACAGCAGGTCTCTGTTGAATTTTTTTCTGCATCTTTCCATCCATCCCACTGATCGATGCACTGAAAGACTCATCATACAGCCAAAGGAAATGGTCATCTGTTTCTGAAGAGTTAGTGCTGCCCTTCACCATGTAAGAAGGTGAAGCTACATCACAGGAATGAAATTCTCACAGTGAGATGCTCTCCTTGCTATTCATCGTTGATTTTGTTAAATGTGCATCCACAGACCAGGCAGACACAGGCATATGTGGCATGTCACTGCTAATGTTGCCACTGTTTCTAAAGGTGACTGTCAAGAACAATTCAGTGAAGTCAGTAATTTCCTTATTGTGTAAAAAAAATTAACATCTTTGAAACCAAAGTCTAGAAAAGTAGGCAAATGCCTTCACTGTTACATCTCTTTGTGAAAGAAGCAGTGATTAATCTACGTGTCCAGAAGTGTATACTACGTCAGAATAGACCAAGGATGGTAACTGATAGGTACAATGGCCACATTTGCGTTAGCATCCTCCCGCTGTGATGTGGTCTGCTTTGTTTTTAAACCTGAGCTTAGCTGCAGCTGCTTTTTGTGACTAAACCGTGGCTTAAAAAATTCAGAACCTCCTAGTTACATTGAAGTTCTCCTTAGTTGCCTGTGACCTGAAATAACACAGATGTGGTAGAACCAGCATGGATGTCACAGGATGATAATTTCCTGAGATTCCTCAGGATGCAGCGGCAGTGCAGTCCCTCACTCAAGTGACTCACTGCCCTGGAGATCATAGGGGGGCACAAACCCCCATCCTGGGCTCTGTGCTGAATGCACAGCACCGGTCTGAACTAGAAACTGGAGACCTTTCCAGGAATGACTAGCCCTGACCAAAGCCATTCTTTTCTAGATAAAGAGCTGAGCTGTGCCATCCGGTGTCTCGGGAGCCTGCACACACAAAATACGCACACTTTAGCAGCAGAAGTCAGTGAAGAAGGATACCCAGCTAGCCCAACCTCTTCTGGAGCCTGACTTCTTACGCACCAAATCTCATCCGTTTGTGTGAAACCCAGCATAGCTACCTGTTCCCCACAGATAATTTTGGAATCACGGGTTCTAGATATCTAGCTGATCTGGGTAGGAAGGAGCCTGTAAATTTTGCTCATACTGATTTGTAGAGGGTACTCTGATTTCAAAAGCACTGCCCATACATAAGCCCCGAGGAAACAAGGCAACCCAAGAAAGCACTGTTGAAGCAGTGCACTGGCCTTAGCGAAGGCAGTAGGGCCAGGCCACCACCAGTGTGGGCAGCCGGTGCCCATGTGTGTCTCAAATTCTGCAGAGCTTGCAAATGAGATGAAGACATGGCTTAATGAGATGGCAGGAAGCCGAATCTAAACTGGTAACAGGTAATACAAGTGATCCCAGAAAGTCCATGTTTTCCTTCTAAGGAAGAAAAAATATTCTTTATGAGGAAAGGAACCTTAAACCCCCTATTATGTTTTAAGCACTCTCTAAAAAATGTACATCTTAAGGAGGACATTAGGTGCAAAAGGGATAGTAGTCAGCTGATAAATGTGGCTTCTTCATGAATGCATCACAGCAGTGTCACAAAGAAGGACGAGGCTGTGTTCAGCCAGAAAGTCCTTAGAGCAAGCTTTTGTGCTTTTCATACAGTATTTGTAAGCCCTATGCAAGGCTTGCACAAGACTATGCTTTATAAATAATAAAGGAAGCTTGAACCTTAACTATTTTTTATGACACGCAATTTGCAGATATAACACTGAGTTTTACTGAACATCAGAAAAGAGAAATCAGCATGAAATCCCACATTTGGAACATGATAGCTAAGATATACAATATATAAAATGAGATTTAAATTTTAATTCCTAACTTTATGAAGAAGTAAAGTATCAAATAGCACTGATCTGCAGTAATATATAGTATCTAGTGTCCATCCATACTGGAAAAGAGAGAGGAAAAACCTTTCAGCTTTGGAGGACAAGAGGACATGTTTCCTAGGACAAGTGCTATGGTTGTTCCTTTTAACAACAGGACCAGGAAAGCTCAAGCTCTAAAACTCAAGGCAGGCTGAGGAAAGTCGCAGAAGCTATTGGCCTTGCCCACAAGCTGGAACACTTGAGCATCCAATGAAAATCACTTTTGCAAAATATAATTACATACTTCAATGGTCTACTTTTTTGTGAAATTCTGTCTTTAAGTAGATTCTTGGACATTTAATTCCTCCCTGTTGATGCAGCTGGCCTGTCTGTAATTCCAGAGCATGACCTTCTGTTGGGGTGGAAAGCCTAAAAACCTGTGTACTTGACTCTTTCACAATAACTAGCACTTCTGTACCTATTTTCCTAGATATTCAGAGGTGTTAGGATGTGCCTCTGCATTGCTATACAGAGTAATTTGACAGCTGTTAACTCAGCAACCTAGAGGAAGCAACCCCTTTTGGTAGAAGGGGAAGCAGGGAGAAGTTGGAAGCAGATGAAGGTAAAGTGGGAGGAATACACAGACACTGTGCAAGCATGCAGAGACCTGGTTAGGAAAGCCAAAGCCCAGCTGGAACTGAATCTCATGAGGGATGTCAAAGAAAACAGGAAAAGCTTCTTTTAAGTACGGAAGTGGTAAAAGAAAGTAGAGGAGAAATGTGGGCCCATTGCTGGATGAAACAGGAGCCCTGGGGACAAAGGACGTGGGAAAGGCTAACATACTAAATGCCTTCATCACCTCAGTTGTTGCTATTAAGACTGGCCTTTGGATATCAGAGAAGCAAAACACCAGGGAGAAAGTCTGGAGCAAGGAAGACGTAGCCTTGGTAACAGAGACTGAGGTCAGGGCAAACTGGATAAACGTAAGTCCATAGGACCTGATGGGATGCACCCATAGTTGCTGTGAGAGCTCATTAATGTCATCGCAAGGCCACTCTTGATAATCTCTGACTGATCATGGTGACTGAGAGAAGTGCCCAAAGATTGGAGGAAAGTAAAGGACAATCATACCATAAAGAAGGGCAAGAGGGAGGGAATGACAAGCCAGTAAACCTCACCTTGATCCCTGGGAAGGTGATGGAGGAACAGTTCTGGGCTCCCCAGTACAAGAGAGACACGAGCATACTGAAGCCAGTCCAGCAAAGGGCCACAAAGATGAATAAGAAACTGAAGCATCTCTTTTACAAGGAAAGGCAGAGAGCTGGGACTGTGTAGCCTGGAGAAGAGCAGGCTCAGGAGGATCTTATCAATGTGTACAAGTATCTGCAGGGAGGGCACAAAAGTATGGAGCCTGGCTCTTTTCAGTGGTGGCCAGTGACAGGACAACAGGCAATGGGTACCAGCTGAAACACAGGAGATTTCATCTGAATATCAGGAAGCACTTAATTACTGTGAGGGTGACTGAGCACTGGCACAGGTTACCCAGACAGGTTGTAGAATCTCCATTACTGGAGATATTCAAAAGCTGTTTGGACATAGCCCTGGCTAACTGGCTCTAGGTGACCCTGCTTGAGCACGGGGTTGGACCAGGGAACTTTCAGAAGTCCCTTCCAGCCTCAATCCTTCTGTGATTCTGTGATTCTGTAGCTCATGCTAGGTAGGAACAATCTTTGCTGCAATAATGTAGTGGGGAGCACACTTGAACCCTGAAGATATCAAGAAAGAAAAATCATGTAATTCTATTCCTGTTGCTGTCTATGCAAATCCATATGAATATTTTGAGGTGCTTATTACAGACCAAAAGCCTTTTTACTACACAGGGGTGTGAGAGAGTTGTAACTTGAGTTAATTCTCACTTTCAAAAGTACTTTCTTGTAAAATTGAAATAACTTCCTGAATTATGTATTTCAAAATAAGATTGTGTGCAGCTGAAGTTGGTAGTACAGTTACTCAAGAACCTGACTTTAATCTGTTTTCTAATGCAGTGAATACTGTGTATTGCAGATCTATTTTTTATTATTCATGAAACACATTATTATGGGTGAGCTGAGCAGTATTACTCAGTGTAAAATACTTAAAGTATTGATTTCTTCTGCTTGTGTTTACACTGAGTGCAAGAATCAAACTGTTTCTTAAGTAAAAATGACTTCAAGAAGCTGAAGGATTTGTTGCTTTAAATTTCCACTGAATACAGTGAAAATCTCTTGCACCTTTCAGAGTTTGGCTCTTAGCAGGCCTTCATTTTTCTTTCTGTTAATCCCTCTAACAGAGTCATTGAATCCTCAAGTATGGATGCAAAAATCCACTGGAGAACAGGCTTTGGACGCCAGCTCTTTCACACAAATGGTTAACAGACATGAGCAACTGAATAATGATTTTCACCCAGCAGCAGAAGTATCAGAGCTGCAGCTGAACTTGTGACCTCTGAACAAGACTCCACAGTTAAGCTACCACCAGATGATTAGCCAAACATTCCTCTTTTCCTTCCATATCAGCAGCACTCTCTCCTGATGGAATAATGATCATAATTGTGGTAGCAGCTGTGATAATTACAGAAAATGGAGGCCACATCGCATCACTGCTAATTCCACTGCAGTGTCTGTACTCTCACCTGAAGGTTTCCCTTCGTTTTTGGAAGCTGACTATCACCCAATAGCTGACACATAATTAGAGTCTTCACTATTATCCCCTACACAGTGAAATTATTTAAACTGAAATCCCTGTGATCATTGTTTCATTTAAGGCTTTTGACCAGGCGCCATCTGAAAGGGCCAGGCAAAAAGCCAGGTTACTAAAGATAGCATTTGGAGGAAGCAGTATGTCACTGTGTATACAGAGAAGTTTATTCAGATTATCAGCTAACTACATTTTTAATAATGTCCTCAGAGCACTTAGGGTCAAGTTGCTTTTTGAAAATTCCCTTTGCTGTTTTACCAAATGATTTTTTATATCTTGGAAATGAGTCAGATTTCTACTTATCTGGAAATAACATGGCAGAGACCAACATACTTGAATTAATGTATGAGATTTCCACTTACTGACTCTGAATTCTAGACCCATTTTCAGTTCCTTTTGGTGCACCTGCCCAAACAGATTATTTTCAGTCACTGGGTTTCTGTCTGAACATCAATCTGGCTGGATCTGGGCTGCCCCTGCAGATATCTCCATGGGCTTCTGGGAAGGCTCAGACCACTTGTTTTTTCACAGCAGCACAGGTTAATGCAAAACCTGTGCCTCTGGTTTACATAGTCTGTTGTAAGAGCTTTTCAACTGCATTCTTTTTCTTGTTACACCTTGTGTTTGTTGTCTCCTGTCCTTTCAGTGTGCACCTCTAAGAAAAGCATGGCTCTGTCTTTTCTAACACTACCCATAAGGTGGTTGAAGATCATAGTTAGCTCCCCTCAAAGCCATCTCTTCTAGCTGAACAAACCCATCTCCCTCAACTTGTCCTCCTATGTCACATGCTCATGTTTTCCTGTCTCTGTCTTTCACAGTGGCCCATCTCTGGAGGCCAGTGTGTCTACCACTCTCCTGTGACAGGGGGGTCCAAAGCTGAACACAGTGCTCTGGATGCAGTCTCACAAGTGCCAGTTAGCTGTAAATCAATGATTTCCATCAGCTTGCTTCTTAGGCTTTGGTTAGTAATACCTTCATTGAAGTTTCAGATGGAAATCTCATATGGGGGCAGAGTAGGCTCTTGTTTGGCTTTATCTTCCTGATTTCTGCGTTTCCCATGTTGTGTGTAACCAGATATAGGCTCTTAGCTGGACTCCTGGCACTCTCCAGGAGAGTGACCATTGCCCTGTCCCAAGCATATTGCTCCCATACTGAATCTCCCCCTGTATCTGCTGGCTTTGGTCTCCATTCCCCAGTGAACCTTGTTTAAAGCTCTCCTTACTACATTAGGAAGGCTGTTGGCAAAGATCCTTTGTAGGGTGGCTCCTGTCTCTATTTAGGAGCTCTTATCCATCAGAGAGAGGGCACAGACACCAAAGCCCTCCTGCCACACTGAGCACTCCATTAGGTTCAGACCTACAGTATGTGTCTGCTCCCACACAAGTTTTCCCCTTGACTGTCAGGACCAAGGTGAGCAAGAGGCTTGGTGAGCAAGTTTGGTTTGTTTTAGCTATTAAATAGCCTTTATCTCAACTGACAACTTCTTTACTTTTAATCTCCTGATTCTCTCACCCATCCCACTGGGGAGGTTGAAGGGTGAGCAAGTGTATTTTGTGGTGATTTAGCTGCTTGCCATGACAAATGGGAAAAAAGCCAAAACAGAAAGAGAGGAATGGCTTTGGTATTGCCATCATGGACTCTATCCCTGATCAATGGCACTGCTTACCTGCATCCAGTTTCCCTCACCTTCAATAGAGACAATGCTGCTTTTTAAATTGCCAGTCACCATATTTTGTACTACATGTTGGCAATTTGTATGCAAAATTATATTTTGACTCTATACGTGGGTTAAGTAAATTAGAATTTCAATTCTAATATAATTCTGAAATACCCTTCAGGTAACAGCAAGCTTTACCAAGTGTAACACTCCATTTACCGTCTATCAAATACAACCATCTAAAAATAATCCTTATTAAGTTTACATGTACTTCAAGCAGCTGTAGGGCCCCAGTCCATAGGAGTGATTTGTCTCTGTGCAAGGAAATAACTAATGCATTTGTCTCACATCAATATCTTCTTAATGGCCATGTCCACAGTCCACTGAAACCAACAGCCTGTGAGTTACTGAGTGTGCTGGTCTCCAGGTTGGGCCTCTAGCTACTGAAGTCTGAGTAATCTGTTGGAAGAAATAACATCTGAGCCCCCTTAAAGCTGCTTTAATAAAATCTTTTTCAAAATCAAACCATCATATATACCACTTTCTAGTTTGCATTTGACATCTGCACTTCTCATCACCATGACAACGTAGAAATGTGACCCATTGTAGATTCTTACAAAAATTTGTAGCAAGTATTTTATCAGCTTGTTAATTCTGAGCTAAACCTTTCTGAACAAAGAGAACAGCAAGGCTTCTGTTTGCTAAACTGAAGTGCAAATGCACAGAGTTTCCAGGGTTCATGCTAGCCAGAAGTCTGCAACACTTTCAGAAAAAGTGATAGTCAGTTTGAACTACTTTCCTGTTCGAGAAGTGATGAGACATTTTTACTTTCTCTTTCACTCTCTAAAATCATTGCTTTTAGTACTTAAGGGTTTTTTTCTTATATCAAAAATATAAAATGTACTACATGACAACATGTTGGAAGATATCCGTCAGTTTAAAAGACAAACATGCAATTAAATGATTGATGGATTTTAAAAATGATTCAACTAAAATTACACAAGTTTTAAAGACTATAAGATAGATAATTATTTTTCCCCTGAAGTCCTATGTGTTATGTAGTGTAATTTAAGAATAATATTCTGTTTATTTATCTGTTGATTTATATAAATAAGAGGGCCCATTCCAAACAAGGAGACTGACTTCACAAATGGATTTAGCTACCTTCGTGTTCCCAGAATGTATATGCTCTTAAAAAACCTTTATCATTGCAGCCTTCAAAGTACCTCGCATTCCTGGGCTTGGTGCTTCCTCTAACGAGCTCCTGAGGTTTCTGCTTGGGGCACCAAAGTCCTACAAAGCCCCTTTTTCAGGGATGTCACTTCCCTCCTCTCTCCTGCTATGGGCCCTGCTGTGATTGGTACAGAGTGACCATAACCCTGTCTCATCTGGCAAATGAAAGCAATAGCACAGCTGGGATCCTGTCCTATTTACTGCCTTAACCACTTATGAGAGGTGGGTTATTGTCTTTGCTGTTTGCATGGTGTTAGACCTACATCTCCAATGTATTCATGAGTACACAGCCATGAGATACTCTAGGGGAAGGTTCCTCAATCCTCCTAGTTTGAACTGTGATATGAGAAATTCTGGTTAGATATTAGGAAAACCTTTTTTTTTGCCTAGAGGGTGGTCCAGACCTAGAACAAAGCCCAGTGAGGTTGGGGAACTTCCATCCTTGGACACCTGATTGGACATAGCCCTGAGAAAGGTGATCTGATGAGACCTGCTCTGAGCAGGAAGTCAAAGTAGATGGGACCTTGGGACATCCCTTCTCACCTAAATTATTGTGATTTTCTGAATCTGTTATTCAAGACACACAGAACCTGGCAAGGATGGGCCTTCAATCTTTGCTCACTCACTGTTATGATCCCTCTCTGGATATGTTGAACGTGCAAGTAATTTTCAGTGTCTGCCCATACAAATGGACAACCTAGACAAGGTCATAACTTTATTGCTTTTAAATATGCTCAGTGGAATTAACCAGGAAAATATATGTCCCCGAACTTCTGTACAATGGTCCTGCAGAGAATCTCAGGATGTCAATCCAGACTTCCTGAAAAAAAAATTTGCTTTGCCAGACCCAGACTTTGAGCCTGATATAGACCTCATTATTTGTAATACATTGGGTTCATCCTTAATGTCAGTGCCTTTTTGCCTGAGGTCTTTCTGAAGGCAGTTTCAACACAGATATACTCAACATAGTGTTGGGAGATCATTACATTATGATTAAACTGCTCTTTATACTCCAATGCACATTTCCATTGACATGCAGAGGCATAGAATTTTGCCTCTTTTGCCTGTTACTTGTAGGTTGTTGTTAGGACCCTACAGAAAATAAATTATACTGAACAGGGTGAAACAATCAGACTTTTCAGGTCTTCTCATTGTCCATATACGTATGCTGCAAAAAGCTGATATAGAAGCAGGTATCAATACAGAGAAGGCTGGTACTCATTACTCCCACAGCCTGAACCTGCTGTGGAACTGTCACTGAAAGTGGCCGTGGTGCTTGTGATTCACTGGTGTCTCTGTTCAGGGTTATGAGCCGCTCCCAAGCTGGTGCAGATGCACAAAGCTTGATGCTCTTACTTGTTCTCATCCTAAATTAATAAAACCTTAATTATAGGAGCAGTGTAGCAGTAACTATTTTTGAACAAATTAAAATACTCCATCATGTGTTTCATGCTTTTTTCTAAGCAACTGGGTTTTTCCCCTCCTCATTAATGCTTTTCTCTGAGGATGCTAATGACTCACTCAGTAACGATGCCATTGCTTTTAGTTCATCAGTGCTTTAGCAGTCACTGCCAGTGTCAAAATTAAACCAACTTCCTTGTCTCCCATCAAGTATAATTCACACAGTGAATGTTAAGCAGTGAAAGCACTCACAACAAAAGGTGTGTTGTAAGGTAGCTCTTTTACCCAGATACCTTTCTGTTGCAACCGCCATACCAAATTCACCATGAAATATTAATATTTGTTCTCGATAAATAAATTCCTCTGCATTTTGTTCTCATCTGCATAGGGGAACAATTACACAATTGGAAAGGAGTTTAAACTTCTATAAAATGGTAAGAAAAAGTTTCTGGTTGAATGATTTATCTAAAGATTATATAGGACATGCAAGTAAATAGTAGAATCTTTTGAGGAATTATCCATTTATATGTTGGTATTGTCAAACTTTGACAGCTGGAACTAGGGTTTCCTGTTCTTGCTACACTCAGTGTTTTAACAGTTTAAGCATCTATTTTACAACACTTTATCATTTGTAAAGACAAGAAGAGTATTTGTTTCAGATTGTAAAAGGGCTGAATAACCCTTCTGTCATATTTTACGTTTTCTTCCTCTAGCAGAACATGGGGGGAGTAACAGGCAGTAGCTGACACCTTGTCTTACCATCAAGGTAGGCAGAAGAAAACCACAAATCAGTGAATTGCTTGATGAACTTTTACCATTTGGTTTGCTTATTATTATTTCTATAGGTAGATTGGCAAGAAATCATTGACAGCAGAAGGCAAAAGCGGACTCACATTCAACACTGAAAGTACAGAAATCCCCAGCATCAAGGAGAAAATGCAAATAAATGGTAGCCATACCACTGCTCCAGTGTTCCCCAAGCTCTGTGCTATGCCCTTCATGGGCTAGTACATTCAGGAGGCTCAGGAATATAGGAATAATGTCATTTGTAACTCCACATCTGAGATGTTTGGGAGGAAGGACTGCAAGTTGCTGATCCTTTGGAAGGAGTGCATAAACAAAACAATCTGAGAAATACACTCATCATTTTTTTTCTCTTTGTAAGGCATGCACAAGAATTTCAGAGAAGCACATTTCCAGTGTACTTACAAAGCACACCAGGTATAAATGCTGAATGTTGTGGTGCCTTCCTTTTCTTGTGTTTTTTGATCCATTTAAAATCAAACCCTATAGTCAGAGAAGTAAATCCAGCATGAAAAGTTAAATTGTGCATCTTACAACAGGTTGGATTCATTTCAGATTCTGTTTACTTTGTCCCCATAAATTTGCCATTCTGAATACTACTCATTACCGGGATTTATTTCAGATTTTATTTTTGGTTTTACTCTCTGCTGCTCTATTTTGGATACTTTATGCTAGGCTTCTCATACAGGTCTTCTTTAATTGAAATCTTCTTTTGACCCCAAGCTGAGGCAGCAAGACAGATTGCCTATGAGTAAGGACGCTGGGCTGAAGAATACAGGAACTTTTCAGCATATTTTTCATTTCAATCACTGTCACCCATCAGAGTCAGTGGAAAGACTCCCATGAATTTCATTAGTTATCAGAATAGGTCATTACTGAGCACCTGCCTTGACAATGATGAAGACAGAAGCTCTCTATTTAGCTAATATAAGGGTAAAAAAGGTGTAATGAAAATAGATTAAGTTTCATGTTTCTCCTACAAGGAATGAAAAAGGTAGTTTGGACTCCCAGCTTAGGAAGAACACCAGCATATCAACTAGAATTCCTAGTATTCCTTTGTTTTCATTTTTTTTTGGTTGGTTGGAGCAGAAGGTGCAAGGAAAGCTCTTCAAGGGAAGACCCCCTTGAATTTGCTAAGACAATTAGCTGAAGTTACATTTTTAACTCAGTTTAATTTGTTGTCCTTATAAAGTATCTGATCAAACATGCAAAGCATCCTTCCTAACAACACCTTTGTAGAACCTTGTATGAGAAAATATCACAGCTTCAAAGAAAGAGCAAACAATGTAAGCTATCTCTTCCAAGTTTTAATCTAGTGCCTTAATGCAAGACGATCCTCCTCCTCCAATCTGTAGCATAAAAACTTTCACAGTAAAGCTATTTTCTTCCTGTGAGACTTGCCATTTAGATGCTGTGGACCACTGACAAAGCATAAAATAGTATCACCACCCAGACACTGAAGAAGATTTTTAGCATTTTGTGCAAGTAAGGTTAATGCAATAAAAGTTCCCAACTTCTGTGGCATTTTCAACTGAAGGCACTAGAGAATTAATGTTCTTCAGGAAAGAAGGCAATTTACACCTGATCACACTGATCTCAAGAGTACTGAATAAAAATATATATATATGTAGTTATTGTTTGTAAGAAAGTGTAAAACACTTTTTATCACTCAATTCTGCCTGAACTTCCATAGAAAATCTTTTTTCAAAACTAGCCTTCGGTCTTACTGAACATTGCAAAATGGAAAAAAAAAACCAACACAGAGAGGCTTGTTGACAGTGACGTCTTGAACAAGCAGAGTGTTTTGAACCATCTTTAAAAATACATATATATGCTCCCTGCAAAAAAGCAAGTCTTATACATTATTGGGTCATTTCAGATTCATTTATGAAAGAGTCTATTTAAAATGACTCATAGAATCATAGCCGAATTTGTTTGGAAAAGACCTTTAAGATCATAGAGTTCAGCCATAACATGTGCCCTACTAAACCATGTCTCTAAGTACCTCATCTATCTATTTAAAAATACCTCCAGGGATGGTGACTCAACCACTTCCCTGGGCAGCCTGTTTCAGCACCTGATAACCCTTTCAGTGAAGAAAGTTTTCCTCACATCTAATCTGAACCTCCTCTGGCACAACTTGAGGCCATTTGTGCTTGTTCTATCACTTGTTACTTGGGAGAAGAGACCAACACCCCTTTCAGGTGGTTGCAGAGGGCAATAAGGTCTCCCCTCAGCCTCCTCTTCTCCAGGCTAAACAAGCCCAGTTCCCTCAGCTGCTTCTCATAAGGCTTGTGCTCCAGACCCCTCACCAGCGTCATTGCCTTTCTCTGGACATGCTCCAGTGCCTCAGTGTCCTTCTTGTAGTGAGGGGCCCAGACCTGAACACAGTATTCGAGGTGCAGCCTCAGCAGTGTCGAGTACAGGGAAAGGATCACTTTCCTAGGCCTGCTGGTCACACTATTCCTGATGCAGGCTAGGATGCTGTCAGCCTTCTTGACCACCTGTGTACACTGCTGGCTCATGTTCAACCAGCTGTCAACCAGCACCCCCAGGTCCTTTTCTGTCAGGCAGCTCTCCAGCCACTCATCCCCAGGCCCGTGGCGCTGCATGGGGTTGTTGTGATCCAAGTGCAGAGCCATTATGAGGAGTGTGAGGTACATATTCCTCATAAATTAATTTTTTCTTTATTCAGATGCAGTATGTATAGGAACTTTTGGTTCACTAAATCTTTATTTCCTTAGCATGTTTTATATTTTCACACTCAAAGCTTCAGTGTCATCCCTGACAGGCCTTTACTGGACCTTATGAACAGAAAGGTGACGTTCTCCCCCTCTGTTCCTGTGTGCATAAAGTGGTTGGGTTTTCCAGCTCAAATGAGAATGAGATCATCAGCATTTGGTGTCAATTTCCGGGCAGTGATAAAAACATCATAGCTTTTCTTCATCACCATACATGCCATACCATTGCTACTGTGGTTCAATCAGTCAGTCAACCTTTCTCTCTCTCTCAGTCTCTCTCTCATTTAAGGCAAAAACCGTGAATATTAGGATAATAACATAAAAGGTTCATTCCCGCCTTTGGCTTATGGTAGTGTGACTGCTGATGAATTCCAACTACAAAATTCACAGCTAAGTAACTCACTAAGTAGCTGCTTATTGACATAATTTGCTCTGTTTGTTATCTAAATTATTCAAGGATAAAAAAAAGGCAGTCTTCTACTCACACTTTGTTAAAGCTGGATTAGTACCAGTGCTTTTGTTGTCCTACTCCTCCTTGCCAAAAGCCAAACAAAGGCCCCTACTGAAAAAATGTTGCATTATAGAGAATGTTGCATGGTAAAATGACCTCCCAAGGTAGGTTTAAGAGGGGTTGACCTTGCTCAGATGAGGGAAATGCACAGAACCCTTTGTTAAAGAATTAGTTTTGTGCAAACAAACTTGCTAAAATAAACTCTTCTGTGCAAGTACAGGTGCCACATTTGCAATTGCCCATTAGCCAACGGTGAGGCTGTGGGAACATACTGGTAAGACACAAAATTCATGGGAAGTTTGGCAGAGTCAAAGCAATGGGAAGGACCACAAGGAGATACTGGGATCCAGAAGGCCATGAGCCAAACCCAGGCTTTTTGGAAGGGTTTCAGAAAGGGCACAGAATGAGAGTGGACCAGGTGCATAAATGCAGGTGTTTAGGTCCACAGGTGAACAGCAGGAACTATCCTGTCCTCCCCCACTCTTGGAAACAAATAGCTTCAACTAGGCCAAAACAAATATTATCCTCTCAGATGGAAACAACCTAAACAATATGATGATTCATTCAACTAGAACAAAATATGTTGTGCGCAATTAAGCTCCTTTCAATTTTGTTTTCTAATTTTGCTTCCTTTCTACACCAAAACCTGTTGTTTTGAACAAAACATCAAACTGCTCTAGTTTAACAGCATTAACATGAAGCATTTTGACATTTTCAAACCAAGACTTTGTTTCCATGTCCTCTTTTTTTAACTGCTGAGGCATTTTACAGATACATGTTGTGGGTGGAGTATGAGCAGAACTGACCCATTTCTGGGTCCTCCCAGCATCCAGGGCTGTTTCTGAGGTGTTAGTATGCCATAGCACTGAGGGCTATGTAAATGTGTATTTATAATGTACACATAGATTTAGAGAGGAACTGGACAAGATTCATTAATCATTACTATACGGAACTCTATGAACACAAATTTCAACAGCAAATTCTTAAACTGAGGATTACAAATGCTATGATATGCTAAGGAAAGGAGCATATCTTGGTTTACTGTTTAAGAAACAGAGGCTCTGAGTTTCTGTTTCTGTGCTGAGCCAACAGCAGTTCTGGACAAGAAGACACACATAAATACTTTACCCTCACAAGTCCAGTATTAATATATTCAATATATAAATAAAATCTAAACATGTGTTTTTCTAGTCATACTGCAATTCTGCACAGCAACACTGGAGAATATGCATTTTTTAAGAATTTTATATTTTTACGTTAAATTATTGACATACAGTGAATTATTAAATATTGCATATTAAATATGTAATTGATAAATTATTTAAATACAAGTATAAAATATTTAAATAGTATTTCAGTTGTACTAAGATTATTATTTTTTTCCCTCCTGATAGAAGCCTACATTAAAAACTCCAACTTTGGTCCATCTGGTGGTGGAGGGAAAAAACCACCCTTCCAGAGATGGCTTTTGCTGTTCTGGCACTATCTTATGGCCTGTCACATTATCACAAGGTCTTCAAAATCCACAAAACTCTCTTGCCCTCCAAAAGCTTATCTGTAACCTGCCTTCCAGAGTTGTGTGTTGACATGGAATTGAAGCATTTGCAGAAATAGGAAATGTGGCAGTGGCACTGTAGCAGAAGAGGCCCCTGGCAAAGCCATATTGCATTTGTCAGAGCAAAAAGTGCGGTGTTTCAGCCTGCGTCTCAGAGGTGGGTTGTATCTACAAGGAAAAGCCAGCACCAAACTCAGCTCTTTTTAAGCCTCCCTGGGGTAGCCCCTCATCCCAGGTCCCCTGGTGCCATCTCACTGTCCTTGTCTTAGGCTGAGGAGACTGTCTCTGCCTATGCTTCTGTCTGTGTCGCCTGGAGATTTGCTGCTGCCTACTAACAGCCCATTGCACCTGAGGAGTTATTTAGGCTACACAGAGCAGATTTGTTCAGGTGTGCTGCAGACTAACCCACAGCGTCTTCAGCTCACTGCAAGGTCTGCTCTGCTTGCCTTGCTCTCCTGACCTCCAGCTACTGCAGGAAAGGTCTCTGCACAGCGAGAAAACACTGGGGTGCATCTTAGCTTCCCTTCTGTTTCATTTTAAACCACACTTACAAAGAGATGTCTTCTGCTTTTCTTTCTTCTTTTTTTTTTTCAATTTCCTTGTGATTTTATGTCCTAATCAAAGCACTTGTGAATCCCCCACTGTGCTATCACAGTGTTCTAGGAGTTGGAAAATTGTAATAGTCTTTCTCTAGCTGACAAATAATGAAGGAACACCAGTGATCTTTATTGCTAAAATAAAACCAAGAAAAACAAGTCATGAGTATAAAATCTTGCATGTGATACACTATCTTCTCTCAAATGTAGCATTTGCATGTGTCACAATCTGAATGCTGTCCAACACACAAGTCTAGCTTTCTTCTTTTGTAATTGGGTTGTTTGAGCAAACTCCAGGTTTGCATTTTTTTACTTTTGTGGGGTTTTTTTAATTCTCTCATTTACTCTAATGAATACAATTACAATTCTGCATATTGCTGAATTCCTTGCAACACTTCTGGTTCGCTAAAATCAATTCCACGTGATTTTGAAGCACCATCACATCGAGGATTCTTATGGTTACAGCACTCCTAGATGTAAAGGTGAACACGCAAGCCTGGATGAGTGTTCTTTGGAATATATAAAACCAAAACATGACTAAATTGCTACATATAATCTGCTAGAAGTTTATATGACAAGGGTACAACATTTTGAAAGAGAATGGATTCTGAAATGGAGCATGTACCCAGTTTCCTTCTTTTAAAACATCCTTTGTGTGGCAAAATCCAGTTCCCCTGGAAGTCGGGAATATTTATTGAAGTAGGAGCATTATAATATGATGAAGGTTGTAATACTAATATAAATACCTGCATTTCTAATATAAATACCTTCCCCTCCTCAGGAAGATTCTTCTAAATTGTGATTTATTGATTTGGTTTCAAAGATCTTAGCCAAAAACATGAACAGCAGAGGAGTATTTCACAGCATTCCCAAAAGGAGAAATAGAGCTCTTGAAAGGCTCTGTGTTGACATCTCAAGGAAAAGTAAATGTCAGAATCTGCAGATTTCTACATCTTTGAAGGTCTGGAGCATCAGAGCACCTAGTGCTGCAGCACAGTTGTGCCTGAAAGCCCTGCTGAGGGGAATTAAAGCTCTGTTTTATGTCACTGAGAACAAATGCCATAAGAAACAGAGTTTCTGTCACAGGGAACTTTAGACCTTGTATGCGATGAGACACAGTAGACAAACACACTAAATATTTAGGGAATTTGGCTGATGTAAAATGATCACATTGAAACATCAGTTGAAATCGAAAGATAGTTTAATATCTCACTTGAAAACCAAGAAGAATAGCAAAGCTGAGTACAGCTTTTCTGTGTGACTACTGGGACTTCTAAAGCATCACTGTATTATCAGTATATTATCTGTCTTCCTTCACACACTCCTGAACTTCCACACAAAGTTTGCATGACAACACCCAAACCCTTTTTCCCTCCACTGCTGGCTGATACAAGCAGCTGCTGTTTTGGAAGCAGTAACATTTCAAGGCTGTGCTGCACTCAGTGGATGAAGTCTTCTTCTGAATGTTCCAGAAAATAATGAAAAAGTTTTTGTTATGAAGAGAGAGCAGTAAAGGAGGAGGAGGAGAGCTAACACAATGGAAGAGAGAGTTTCTCTGCACCAGAGTTTCTGACACAACAAATTCCCATCAATATTTGTTTCAAACAACTGGTAACAGTGAGATGAAAAGGCAACTTGCACTCACTGGGGAAATCAAGTCCCATCTTGTATTGGGTTTTCTGTGAGGGGGTTTTTGGTTGTGACTTTGGTAACGGGGCAAGGGCTATGGAGATGGCCCTTTAAGAAGCTACCTGAAAAGCTCCCCTTTTGCCTTTGTCAGACCCACCTCCGACCAGGGCCAAGCCAATCAGCGCCCCTGTGAATTAATGTATTTAAGGGGGGGTGCAGGGCACGCTTCTCTTTCTCTCTGGCACTGGCTCTGACCAGCACGGCCCCAGGTGTGGGTGGCGCGGCCCCCGCCTTGCCTGGCTGGGCTGGACCGGCCCCAACCACAACTTAAGCTTAAGCCCCACTCCAGTTTAATCCTGAAAAAAAAGAGAGAGAGCCGGGATCTCCATAACCATCAGAAGAGACCTGCAGTGGAGAAAAAGAGTGAGGCCCAAGGAGAACTTCGAAAAACACCAAGATTGCTTTGAAGGAAAGAAAGGACAGGGAGGAGGAAGAGGACGCAGAACCCAGGTTTCCCCTTAGCTAACCCATGGCGAGAGCCGCGTCGACTGGTTGTGTGTGAGGGAACTGTGACCATGGGCAGACCCAGATTGGAGTTTTGTGGACTTGGGCTGAAGCAGTTTTGTGTGTGAGAGAAACTGCATCTGTGGGCAGACCCATATTGGACTTTGGAGGACTTTTTCCTCTATTGAAAGGGGGCCACGTGGAAGCAGAGAGAGAGACACTGGGCTGAGGTTTTTTTCCCCTACTCCTAAGAAAGCCCGTGATGAAGACCGTTGAGCCCGGGAAGAAGGGAGGGGTGGAGGGAAGGTGTTTTGATTTTAAGATCTGGTTGTATCTCCCATTGTTCTACTCTGATGTTGGTAAGTAATTAAAATTGTTTTGTTTTTTATTCCTTATGATGAGTCTGTCTTTTGCCTGTGACCTGTTTAAGTGGTGACAAGCCCTCCCAGTCCTTATTTTGACCAGCCCTTTTTTGGGGCATCATGGTGCTCAGTTGCACTGGGCCTAAACCATGACACATCTCTTCATGAGATGAGAAGATTTTCAGGTCACTGTGATCTTGTGTATTTGCATGTGGAGAAAACACAAGCTCTGGCTGCCTGAAGGGTTTGAAGTTTGCTGTCACTTATGAAGATACGACTGTCACTTCTGGTTCTAAGTTATGGCTGCATAAACTCAATATATTCACCTGAAGTGCTGAAGGCAATGAGATTAGCTGCAGTGCAATATGTTAGGCACACTATTGCAAGCTTAGGATCTGTATGTGTAAACCTATGGTAATTTGATTTGCATATGCTTCTGAGTGAAAGCCTGGGTTCTTGACATCTCAGTAAGGTGCTGCTTTCAGCACTCTCAGGACCTAGCAGGGCTGAAGAAACATCTCAGCTTTTTTCATGAGAAAACAAGAAGGACTGTTTTTATCCATATAAATGTGTTTTCACGGTGAAAGTAAACTCACTGTCCGTGTTGTCCAGTTGTGCCTGGTTTGGCCACAGCAAGAGCTGTCAGACCATCCCCACACCTTAATGCCAGCCAGGGATTATGGAGTGGTGTTAAGTCACAGCCTGCCCATGCTTCCAGCTCATATCTGCTCGCTTATCTATCCTGTTCACTGGACTACTCATAGTACCACAGGTGTGCTGCTTACAGGAACAAATGGCTTAATAAAGAGACAAGCAAATAAGGACAGTCCAATATTTCCTCATTTACAGCTATGGTGTTGCTTTACCACTTTGTAAACAAAGAGGTGAAAGATGCTTAAAAATGCCTGGGCACAACATGTGGGAGGACAAGCACAGAAACCTCGCTGCAGGGTGGAAGAGCTTAATGAAGGGCACCACATGTTGGCCACTATACGCACCATGGAGTTGCACCACTCTAACACACCAGCCTGCCTGAACGACACAAGCTCTGCTATAACAAACTCCTAATTCTCTTCTGGACTGATACCTTCTGGCAGTTTCAAACTGGGTGTCTTGACTAAGTTACTACAGGGATGAATTTAGTTGTTTAGCTGAAGAGGGGTTGTCAACAGTCTTCCCATATCTTCATTGTTTTTTGTCCTCCCTCTGTCACTTGGCTGCAGAATAAAGAACTCCAGCGTGAAAGAGCCATCGTGCTGCTCCCCTTGCTGAGAGAGGCTCAGATGCTGACCAAATAACTTAGAATGTTTTGAATCACAGAAACCGGGGCAGCAGCTGACTACAGTGACAGCACAGAAGCACAACAAATTTGGGAACCTCTGCAGAAGACAAAAGGGACAGTACCAGACTCAAAAAAAACAATGCTCTTAGTTTAGTTCATGATTTTTTCCTGTTATTTCCCTATGGTAATCACATGACCCTGATCATTGCTGTGTATATATGAGTACTCTACAGTCTCCATGATCCAACTGAGAGGTAGGGAAGCCTTATTTGCCACATTTTACTGATGGACAATAAAGGCACAGTGAATCTCAGCATTTTTTATAAGGTCACTTGGGAAGACTGTGTCAGAGAAGATCAAATCTAGGTTCTTGCCGTCCCTTCTTGTACTTCACCCACTAGCCCATCACTCCCTGGTGGTTTGTCAACATTTTATATTTTAATTTCACAAATACTCCCACTCTAATGTTTCATTCTAATGCTTTTTTAATGCTGTCCTACTTTTCTGTCTTTCAGTTTGACTAATTTCAGAAAGAAATACAGAAAACTGATGCCAAGGAAACCTATAAATCACTTTATATAATTCGTAACACTACTGAAAAATCTGTTTGGGATTTATGTCACTGCAAATGAAATATGCCATTTGCAAGCTGCCTTTTATAATTTATTAAGCAAGTTAAAAATGTTCTTTAAAACAAGCTTTGTCAGCTTGTCATCTGCTGGAGCGGAAGAAATAGTTTGCTGACAGATCAGAGAAATTGGATTTTTATGGTGTCCCATCCATTTCAAAGGGCTTTCTTTTCTCTGACAGGGTTGACACAGGATGTCGCTTCAAAAGCATCACACGTGCTCCAGAGGACCATCTCTATTTTTAATTCATACAACTATCCATCATACATTTTCCTCACGTTAGTTGAGCACCTTACGTTTCAATGCCTTCATAGGAAGAAATAAGTATTCACACACACACACACACACACACACACACACACACACACACACAAAGTTAAATATTTAGGGCTGATGTGATGCACATTTAAGAAGTTTTAAATGGAGCATTTGTGTCACAAACTCTGCTTTGGGCCATCGCTTGCAGCTGGTTGTTGAACAGTGCCACTGGGGAAACCTGGTGGCTGGGGTGTGTGTGGCAGTCCCAAAAGAAGGCCAAATCCTGGCCCCAAATCCCAGTGAAGTGATGATAAGGGTCTGCTGGGCTTCACCAAGATTTAACAGGGGATCTGAATGAAAATGTCTGAGCAGCCTCTCAGTTTTAAGACTTTCTTACACGAGCCAAACCATCAGGAAGGTGCCTAGAGGGCAGACTACCGTAAGGGCTGTCCCAGTATTTTGGGGTAAAACACTAGAAAAGTCTTCAGTGTGTGTCAGCTTGAACATACAGTTACATATGTTTCTAATGTGAAAAAGACGAGGAATGTGTATATAAAAATCTGTTTCACAGCTTGTGGCACTGCAAGTTCTGCTTGCACGCTGGCTGGAAATATTATCAAGCCAACATCTTCTTGACTAATGATTTCATGCACCAAGAGAAAAAAAAGAGAATATAAATATAGCACTCTGTTATTTTCAGTTTAGCTAAATCACTCATTTGAAAGAACAGAAAGCCCAAACTACCTCTGAGAGACGAGAAAGCACCATCAACAAGCTCTATACAACTCTGGAAACTGAGAGGTTGGACTGTTGCCACAGCTGATGTGATAGCCAATCTCTCACAAAGCCATGGGAAATAAAATTACATAGAGACATTCCTTTGCAGGTGGCAAATGTCCTTATCATGCTCATATGTTAGTGTGATTGAGAAGAAAAAAAATATATATTCTATCAATGCTGTGAGGCAAATACAGTTCATTGCATTTTCCAGAATTTTCAAGGGCTTTTTTAGATTTCCTCCAAAAATAATAATGATAAATTATAGTGGATGTGCTTGTTATTTTCTTTATTATTATAATAATTTTCTTTATTATTTTTATAATTTCTCTTGTTCTCTTTTAAAGACAAAAAAGTCTTTAAATGTAACCACTAAATGGTTACTTCTATTTGCAATATGAATACCCACATGCATATGAGGGAGGCTGAATCCAGTGGAAGTTGTGGCTGGTGGTCACTGAGGTTCTGCAGAGGAAAGCTGTGATGACAGCAGTGAGAGCGGGAGCATGAAAAGTGACAGAGATGGGATAATGCCAGCATGGAGACTGCGGAAAAACAAGAAACTGCACTGCAGTGGTTCATGGTGGAGCCACCTTTCATGGGCTGGTCCAAAATCTCTCCATTTCCTCACTGGGTGAGAGAAGAGAAAGCTCAGGGTTGCAGGAGCCGAACACGGTGGAGCCTGAGAAGGCAGACGTGGAAAGATGATGTGTGTCCTTGCTCTGCTTGGGTCTCCCTGTATGTGTCTGCTCAGTTGTGCTCTGTGGCTGGGGTAGAGTTTCTTGCAACACTGAAGCAGCACAGGAATTTTTCTCTGCTACACAGCAATGCACTGTAGGCAACTTGCTGGCCCTGATTTGTCTGCCTTTTCCTTCAGAAAATGCTGAGGTTTTTTGATAGAAAAAACCCCCCAATGAAATCACAAAGGGAATTTGAAACAATTGCCAGAGTGCAGAGGTGACAGAGTTATTATTGGTCAAGGGTTATCCATCCGTTTAAAGCCATGCCTTTGTCTGCAGTAAAATGAAGCTGTTAAAAAAAAAAAAGGATTGACCTACATTAAAAATAGCAACGTGAGATAGAATGTATTATGTGAAAGCTTTGTCCTTCAAAGATAACCAAGAGGTGCTGTCCAGCATTGTACGTCATGGAAACATGAATTTCTTAAAAGCTGCTGAAGTGGCATTTTAGTCATATGCAAGACTGCAAATTAAGTGTCTAAGAAAACAGTAAAACAATTACTGCGTTGCAAGAGTCTCAAGGATGAACAAGCAGTAGCTGCTGCTACTGGGTTTGTGCATTTTTTTTTCCTGTGGATGGAAAAAAACCCAAATCTCCTCCTTACAATAACTTCGCCTTTGTTGCAGGTGTCATTACAAGTGTCAAGTTGAAGCCATGAGCTGGAATAATCAGATCTCCTCTTTCAAAGGGACAGGCTAACAGCATCTCTGGCTTTTGTCAGACCAATCTCAAAACACTTTTGCTCAGAGAGTGCGAGGCTGCAAATGATGAAGTTGCCACGGACTGCGATCTTCCTTCAAGGCTGTTCTTTCCTTTTGCGTGAAAATGGAGCTTCTTGGAAAATATGAAAAACTCTTAGCCACATTTTTTCTACTGGGGTTGAAAAGGAATTTTCATAAATGTTTGTTTCAGGATTGACATTTGTCGTCTTTGTTTTCAACTTAACACAGAAGTTGATCAGGGAAAATCAGAAGTTAATTTTGTCCAGCGTTCAGAGCGACTGGGCCCCTCAGCAGTGCCTCATCTCCCCCTCTCTCTCCCAACACCCCTTTTTGGCCTATTTCTCCAAACCCTGAACTTTACAGAGCTCAAAAGCAGCTACTAAAATGTGTAAAACTGAGTCTAAATATTAAAAGGTGCCTTTTTATTAAGACAAATGGGGTAGTTAAAATGAAATTACTATGGTGGTTGTTCTCTTGCATCTGTAGCATTGAAGCTTTACTCACTCTAAAGCTATCTTGACGAGTGGAGACTGGCACACAGCCACCTTTACTTAATAAAGCAAACTTCTTTGAGGTTACTTTTTCAACTAGATACAGCACATACAGTGCTTCTAAATTTGAGGTCCACAGGACTCCAGACCATAATACCAACGTCTGGGTGCTGTCCAAACTTCTCTCAGTTGTTCCTTTAACTGCAGAGCTGGAAGGCTCAGAAGGTCTTTGCTGTGCATGTTGGTTTGCACACTGCCAAGATCCAGCTTGACCTGCACCTACAGTGAGGACTCTCTGGGGGACAAGCAGGGTGCAGGCTCACAGCCAGGAGGCAGTAGGGGAGGTGAGGTCCCTGCTGTCCTGTCCTCAGGAGGGCCAGGATGCTCCCAAGGCCCGTGGTATCAAGCTGGGATCATAGGTAGGAAAGAGACTCTAAGGGCCCTGTTTTCAGCTGCTCTAAGCATTTGCACTCAACATCTCTGAAAAAGGCATTTCTCTGGAAAAATATGATCCTCCAGCCAAGCTTTCAGGAGGAAAGTGTGCACAAAGTCACCAAAGAGGAGGTGACATAGCTGCTGTGTGACCTGCATTTTCAAAGTGTGGGTGCAATCAGGTCTAGTGACCCATTACCAGCAAGGGCTCATCCTTTGCAATTCAACAGCCTGCACTGTGGCTTAGTTGGATGAGAACTGTGCCCAAAATCTTTCCTTTCTCCACCTCAGTGGAGCTCCCGCTACCACTGATCACTTCTAAAGCCACTAAGTAGCCCAAACATGCCCATTCAACACGTATGACTTCATTTCGGGCCGAGAGCACATTCACCACAAGTTGCACCAGCTACCCGCAGGATGGAGGCTGCGAGATGCTCACGGTGCCAAACCTCCCCTAGGCCCTGATGCCCGCACAGCCTCTCCCATGCCTGGTCTCAGTTGGGATTCGCTCCCATAGGGGAAAAAATTCATTTTACTTTTCACAAGGCAGTTCTGCAGTTAGGGAGGAAGGGAGTCAGTGGGGGCAACAATGAGTAGAATAGGTGGGAAGGGAGAAGAGGAAGCCAATATTGGTGCTGAACTCTTTTTATCCTGTATTTTAACATGATTTTTGCTTCCAGAGCAATACTAATTCTGCAGTGGTAGAGGGGATTCATTCTCTGTCTTCCCCCTTTTTATCCAAGTCAGAGCGCTGCTGTTGATTAAAAGAGACTATGTGCCAGCTGAAAGCAGAGGACTATCTGTCCCTACTGCCATGCATGGAGTCAAGGTACACTCCTTTAATAATTTCATCTACCCTTTCAAATAAAGCAAGTAAAAAAAAAGAGTGCATTTACTACTGTAAGGGCTCTTAAAGGCTGGTTCAGCTAAGGCTTGTTAATAAAAAAAAACCCAACATGAAATTATGTGATAGGCTACGGCCAGGTCTCCTTTCTGCTAAATTATGTCTTAGCAGAAACAGCATCAAGGAAGGAAGGAGCCCATGGGAATTTTCTCACATAATTCAACCTTACAACTCTCCTGAGAACATCAACAGCTTCCGTTCCCATCTGTTTAGCTCATCCTCACGCCTTAAGGCTCTTCTTCATTTGCCAAAAAGTCATCCAGAGATATCACATACACATCCTATTTTTGCAGCACTCGCAGCAAAATTGATATGCTGCTAAGAAAACCCAACAAGATATTATGATTTTTTTTCTCAACTATAATTTTTTTTCTCTTTCTGCACACATTCCTTTATAGGTGGTAAATTCTTCAGTGCAGGGACTGGCTCATTCAGGACCTTCTGTTCTGCTCTTCACTTTGACAGTATTTAATGAATAATGGCATGCCTGTGTTACAGCTGCAGTGGGAATCAACACTGAATTCCTCAGCTCCAGTGCAGTCATACAGAAAATGCTATGCTGTCATTTCACACAGAACACGCTAATTGTATTTTATACAACTTTCAGTAGAACTTTACTAATTTTATCTGCAGTTGCTTTCGAGAGCAGCATTGGGAAAATGTGCTTCATCCAAATTAAAAAAGGAAATGTAATGACAGATACATTCTTTACATTAGTGTGGAAGAGGCCCCTGCAAGTCTTGCATCTCAGTACAAGTGTCACACAGAAAGACTGTCAGACTGTTCTCTGACTGCTCATTTTTCAGTGTTTGTAGCCACCAGTTATCTACTCGTGATGATGTGAATCAAGGAACTCACCGACACTTGTACATCCTCTCCCTGCTTGTTTTGCTGTATTTAACATGTTCTAGAGATCACTGGTATCATATTCTGCCAGCACCAGACTGGATGGTATTCACAGAATCCAGCACCCAGCTTGGCCAGCCATTCTCCCTTGACGTAATGCGCAGTCCCTGGGAAACGGGAGGCTCCTTCCCAGAGGCCAGCTCAGAGCAAGGACCAAACTGCAGAGGCTTGCAACCATCTCTCCTCCAGCTCCAGAATGGCCCCAACATTATTCTCCTTCACAATTGCCTCTTTTATTAAAGATAAATACTGACCAACCAACCAATTCACCCTCATTAATCTGCCTTGTGCCTCACGTCCAGCATTGAAGAGAATGAATGGATGCTCTGATGGCCAATCCTAGAGTGAGGGCATCCGCAGCCTTGTTTCATCACGTTTTCCAGGAAATGCAATGCAAGCCTTGGCCTATCCCCTCTCAGCGCCACAGATAGAACAATATTCCCTCCCAACCCCTTCGCATTGTGACGATGTGCATTAAAAACATGGAGGTGTCTAAAATCCATACTTGTGGGGACCATAAAAATACAAAGCATATACAAAGAAATGCATCTGAGAGGCAGTAACTGTGAGAATGGTTCTTGTTGATGTGCAGGCTGATTTGACTCTGCTCAGGCTGCAAAGGAAGAGAATCGCTTTGCATTTGTGGGCTTACAGCACCACAGCTGCATTTAAGTCCCCACGTAGGGCTTACAGATGCAGCTCTAATAAAAAGCAGCAGCTTTACTACAGTGAAATCTTTTTTTTTCTCCTTTCAATTTTCTTTCTTGAATCCTAATGATCATCCAACTGCAATTTGCTATTGCATCAATTATTTCTGCTCTCACTTTCCAAACAAAAATTTAATCCCTTCAAGTTTTCACCACAATAAACAATTTTGACCCAAACAAATCTTCACCTTAGTCTGTGAAGCTCTTCTTGTGAGCAAAAATCATTAAAGAAGTCCCACATTAAATCTGGAACATCAAACTTCCAATTTATATATAGAGCAAAGATATGAAAGGATCAGAGCCCTGCACAATGTGGATTAAATTACATACCTAGGAACTATTTAATAATGTTGGGTTTTTTCCCTGTACCTGCACGGCCTCCCTCAGTCTCTCCTCTTTCAGGCAATCTGCTTTTTTGCTTCAAAGGTATATGTGTTGCTTTCAAAATTCTGCATGCAGCACTGACACAGGGACAATTCGGTGTAGGGGCATTTCAGCTCTTTAATTAAAGTTTAACTATAAAGCAGCAACAGAGTTAGGGCAGTACTACAGATCCTCTGCCTTTGATGGCTGGCAGGAACCCACCGCGTTCCTCTCACCAGGACACAGACAGGATTCCCTCACATTTGAGGAGTAAAATATTAGAAGGTGCCCACTTATCTTTAAAACAACTCACTTTTATTAAATCTGACATCAAACGCACACCACCAAGCCATAGAACAGTCTCTGTGTGGAACACTAATGAGGTGAAGGACCAGACCTGAACAGCACTACATCAAGTCTGGTAACTGTTGCATGCATCAAGTGATTGTCTTTAAAAAAAAAATCTGTGACAATTTTGAAAGATTAAAAATCCTTGTACTTGTATGGAAGATTTTGCAAAGCCCATAGCTTTAGGGAGTCCTCCAGCAAACTTGCTTACGAGGAAGAGAAATAACAACGCATATTTTAAACATCAAGGACAACAGTGCAATATGGCTTCTAAGCTGTTAAGTCTTGGATCAAAATACCGGTAGATCCAAGGAAGATCTGAGTGTTCAGGATGTTGCATTGTACACAGGATCAGCTGAAGAGCTTGATTAAATTTTTTGGAAGAAACCTCCCTCTGGTGGTTAAAGAGGGAACACAACCTTTTTCTAACCATCTGTTGACTCAGCCAGCCATACTAGAGTAGACTGTTCAAGTCTTACTAAAAAAATATTCTTTATAAAATTCAGACGAGGTGAGGGAAGCCTGGTACACTGTGTCCATTCCCTACTGGCTACCTGTAATTTGGAATACAAACACCCCTCCCCCCCAAAAAAAAGAAACAAAACCATCAGATTTAAATGTCCCCTCCCTATTCAACTGCTCTGAGTTCTAGCAGAAGGCCAAACGCAGTATTTTGAGTTATGCCATCCAGTTATGCCATAGCAAAAGGCTATCAGATTGCTCAAGCATGACTTCCCCATGGTGAATCCATATTGACTACTCCTGATAACCCTCTTTTTCTTGACATGCTTTGAGATGGCACCAAGAACAAGCTGTTTGTTCCATTACCTTTCCAAGAATGGAGGTGAAGCTGATGGGTCTGTATTACCTGGGTCCTCCTTCTTGCTCTTTTTGAAGGCTGAAGTGACATTGGCTTACCTCCAGTCCTCAGGTACCTCTCCTGTTCTCCAGGACTTTTCAAAGATGATGAAGAGTGGCCTAGCAATGACCTCCACCAGCTCCCTCAGTACTCATGGGTGCATCCCATTGGGGCCCATGGATCTCTAGATGTCTATAGAAGTAGAGGTGTCTGTTTTGGGGTTGTTTTTACATTTTTTATAAACTTTATAGGAGACATTTCATTGCACTCTTTGGTTGTAATTCACCCTGTAGAGTCATCAAAAATAGTTGAGAGTTAAAATAAAAGGAATCCAACTTTCAGCATTCATTTTGTGCTTTTATTTCTAGAACTGTATTTGGAAGAGATTAGTGACCTGGTAGTAGAGATTGATACAGAGTGTCAACCAGATGCATTTTTGGACAGACCACCCATTCCACTTTTCATACCAGCCAAAACGGGAAAGGATGTGGCTACGCAAATAGAAGAAGGAGAGGTATGAAGTGAAGTCAGGTCAACAAGTGCTGTCAAAACATGTCTCCCACACAAAACACATTTCTGATGCAAAATTGAGGCAGAAACAGAAAGGAACTTATCCTCACAGAACATGTTAAAAAAAAAAAAAGTCTCCAATGTCTGCTGTGAGGTTAAGTACAAAATTAAGAAAGTTGCTTCTCCATAAGCACTGGTTCTGCTTCTTTCAGCTGGGAACTACAGTGCTTAGAAACACTCTCCCCATAGAAGGTGTCCAGCCTGAGAAAGGGTTGGAAACACAGACATAGAGTCCAGGTGAGTGCTCTGCTTCTCCCTGGCTGCCCCTGCAGGGGCTGTGGTAAGGTGTGTGTTGTTTCACTCCAGCCCACACATCCTTTATCCCCCCAGCTGCATTCGTGCTTCTTGCCGTAGGTGACACTGCCTCCCCTACCTGCACTTTTGAGGCCTGCCTTCAGCACAAGGACTTTGTTCATCCTCCTTTTCTTGCTGCCAAAGTGTTGAAAGTGATTATGATCAAGGGTCATTTATTTCTGTTTCCTTGACTCCCATCCTCAGTTGTTTGACTTTGATGTTGAAGTCAAGCCCATTGTGGAAGTGTTGATTGGGAGAATGATTGAGCAATCTTTGCTGGAAGTCATGAAGGAAGAAGAGCTGGCACGGCTGTGGGCACATCAGCGTGCCTATGCAGAGCTGCGTAATGCAGGGCTTGCTGTAGTACAGCTCCTGGAAGAGTAGGACAGGCGATACAGAGAGGAGAAGGTAGGACTTAATAAGAGCAAAACAAGACAGTCTGAATGCTCACCAGAAGAGAGAAAATCATATCCGGTACTGAAAGAGAAGCTGTGAAATAAGCTGGATGTACCCAAAAGGGTACTGTCAAGTTGGATGTTCTTCAAAGCATTTTAGTGCCATATGGCTGCACTCTGTCATTTGCTCTCATGCATCAGCACCATGCTGTTGTGTTTATTTGGAGCAGTCAAGCTCCAGTGACCTGGTGTACTCAGACACCTGATCAAGAGGCCAAAACCAACAGCATTTTCCTCTGTACCTGGTGCAGCTGTTACTCAGGCCTTTTCATTATAGTAACTGCTAAATGAGTAGGCAACACTCAATGCATGCACTGCTGTATGTGCACACATACCTCTTAAAATCTCCAAGTATTAAGCTATGTTAGTACTATCTAGTAAATAGGAATAAACAGAAAAGGTAAGCCTTAATTTCTCACTATTCATCAGTCTTGTATAGTTGAGAGTTTTTACATTTTCGTGAACCAGTTTGAGTTCTATTATTTTCTTACACCAAATGGGATATAATATTGAAAAGATGAAAAGCACAGGAAATCCTGACCCAACTTCATCTAATTCCAAAGCCAATGATTAGCTTGATTTACAGTAAGACAGCAAAGTCATGAGATGTGTGTACTAAGGCATCAGAGACTGTTTTCATTTGGCCAGCTGTGAGGCCCTTATTTTACAGACTTGCCAAAATCCAAAAAGGTATACCAAAGAGGTATACTAGAGGTGTTTCCCTGTAGTCCCTGTGGTTTTTAGTAGTCCACAGATTTAGTACAAACTTGCTTTCAAGCATTCTTCATAGGAGGAGTTTTTGTGCAAGTTACAGGCTGCAAATACCAGAGAGAGACGGTAAGTATCTATACTTGTGATTATCTTTGCTATTTATGACTCTCACACTGTGATCGTTCTTCAAAGTTTAGATCAAAGTGTAACAGCTAAAGGCCTGAAAGTTTTATGTGCGCTATTGCCTTGACAGGAATATCGCAAACTCCAGCACAAGCAATTGCTGCAGAAACAGAAAGAGACCACAGAGAAAATTGCAGCTCGGGCATTCACTCATTGTTACTTGGCTGATCTCATTCCCTTGGTCTTCAGCAGTCTTCATGAGAGTGGATTTTTTAAAGACCCTATAGAAAGAAGTTTGTATTTATTATTCTATTTTAATACGTGAACTGAGTAATGTAAAAGACAAAACAAACATAAAACATAGTTTACTGTCCTACTATTTAGAATAATGCCATAAGACTTTATTCATCTACATTTGTGGCTGAAAATATAGTTTTCATATTTTTAATACAAACAAACATTATTGGTCATCTGTACAAGCAGCCAAGAATAAGCAAAAGCTGCTTTAGGATTGGAGCGAAATAAATGGGTGGTTAGGATTGGTAGAGCAGAAAAAGAGGAGAGATCCAAATTGAAGTAAATGTATTTTGACAGGACGGGCAAATAAATCTGTATGTCATTCTGAATCTTTTTAAATGATTATCAGAGCAAGAGAGAAATTGCCATTCTGAATCTTTTTTAATGATTATCAGAGCAAGGGAGAAATTAGTCCATTAGAGTTAGGCTCTGAAGATTATTTTGGAGTTGTACATCATTGACTTCTGAGCTTTTAGATTCAGCAGCATTTCTTAAGGGCTACCTTGCTGCACTCCACTTCCCCAGGCCCTGCACAGGTGCACAGACCACAGCTTGAGAATGGTTACACTGTCTCCAGAATGAGTCATGGGGCAAATGAAGAAACTGTGCGTACTTTGCAAACAGGGCAAGCTTTGAACCACAGTGTTGAAAGAGCATGATTTGAGAAGTACACGGGCAAGCAAGAGCTCTTTAGTCAGAGGGAACAAATGCTTTCAGCAGACCAGAAGACAGATGTCTTTGGAAAGCAAGGCGGGAAATGTTATTCTCCTGACTTATTCTAGTGAGATGAAAATAGCTATCCTGAACGTTACTGCGTATCTCATCTGTGCTGGCCCTTCAAGGGTGCCAGACCCCTTTGAAAATCACTGCAGTTGAGAGGACTCTGGTCTGGGTTCATAACGATGAGGAGCCTCAGTAAGAGAGGCAAGAGATGAGAAACCTGAGAGATCTCATCTGGCTTTTGCAAAGCAAATGTCTTTTGGCAAGGATGTTCATCTTTTAATGGTTGTACCAAATGAAAAACAGCCCCAAGATCCTGTCGCTCATCCTTAATAAAAAGGCATTTTTCTTTCTTTCTTCCTGCTAAATTCTTACAGATATTGAGACAGAATTCCTTCCGTGGCTGATGACAGAAGTGGAAGAAACACTAGAGGTGAAGGTTCTGGGAAGGACAATGCTTGACTGTAAGTTACCAAATCCTGGAATGTAATCTGGGCTGTTTGATGTTCTTGATTGGTTTTTTTTTCCCAGTCAGAACAAAGATCAGATTTACAGGATCACTGTGAGTCAAGGTAGGAGGTGTCATTTTAGCAAGAACTGCAAGTACCCATGGCTTTTTATGTTGTTTTTGGTTTGGTTTGGTTTTTTACTGTATTAAAACCTTTTTAATGTTGGAAAGCTACTACTACATACATCTAGGTAATTGATTTTAAGCTGAAAAAAGAAGTGTTAGTCATGCTGCACTGTCCTCTCTCTGGTAGCTTTATACTGTTTGAGATATGTTGATGATGGGAGATGCAGTACATTGGGCAGAAGCAGAATGGTTAAAGAACACCAATTATTTTCTCTGCCATAAAACTTTTTTTCTCATGTGTTACACAGCCATCATTGCTGTGCTATTCTCTGTAGTGTGCCTGATTGTGCCAGTGGGAACAGAAAAGCCCATCCTATCTACAGCCACATGTATACCACAAAAGTCTCTTAACTCATTTGTGTAAGCTCCCTGAGCTATGGAGTCATATGTTCATCGTACATGAAAGGAGAAGAGAAGGATGATCATAGGCCATGGTTGACTAAGAACTCCGGTGACCAACACTTTTCATCAAAACAAGGGCTTACGTCCTCAGCAGTCAATAATCATGTTCTAGCTTTTGGAATAGATTAAAATATTGGTCATCTTTTGGGCTAGTTCAAGCTAAGTATTCGGGTTCCTTTATTCAGTCTTCAGAGTCTGTTGTTGAAATACCTGAACAATGTAAACTCTGTCTTCTGTAGAAACAAAAAATTATGATGAACGTCCATCCACGGTGGTGGTCCTAGATCAAACCACTTTTTATACTTGTGTTACATCTTTCATTCATATGGTTTTCCTCCCGCTGTGATTTTGGGTTTTAATTACAATCGTGTTGCTACAGGATACACTATCGATGAGCATGTCTATCATACTCCTGTTAAATCTGTTTAATTTTCTAACCAGATATTGTGGTCTTGCACCAGTTCTAAGATACACAGAGCAGCTGGAGCAGGCCACTAATACCAGCAGCCCTTGTTTTGTTGTGTACTCTCTGTATTTCCTGACTTATACCCAATCACCCACTGTTGAGTAAACACCATTTCTGCAAAAGGAACTGCAAATTAGATTCTCTAAGTTTTATAGAGATAGGCACAGCTTCAGTTGAGATAGTTTGTGGCTCCCCATCTTATGCAGAAGCATTGAAGAAATCTCTAAAGATCCATTTTTAACCTATTTGAATGAAGATGCTACTTAAAGAATTTATTTTGTCACCGTCCAATAAAAGAGCTGTGAAATACAAGGGAAGCACCCACAGTGTAAGGTGGCTATATTGGTCCTCTCAGAGATTACCATTCCTTCTCTTACTTGCTAAAGTCAACCCATGAATTAACAATGAAGCTCTTTTTAGTACCTGTACATTATCCTATTTTCTGTGTTAAACCTCTCTCCCTTAATTCTTGGCCTCTATTTTTCATATTTAAATGATGTAAATGAAAGTGAGTGTGGATGGTTTTTGTTGCGTTCTTTGATTTAGAAGTGGTATAATGTTTACAAAAAAACACAGAGGCTAAACAGCAAAAATAATAAAGAATAGATGCAGCTCCTTTTTAGAAAGAGAAAATCTTTTGATGACTCCTGCAGTTCCAGTATTTCCCACTGTCAAAACCATCATGCTGTGTGCAACCTGGTTAGTCCTTGTTCCTGGTGGGGTTGACCCACTCTAGAAGTGAGGAAACAACTGTGAGGAAACCAATAAACAGTCCAGGTGAACCCTTTTAAATCACTCCTTTCAGTGTAAATGCTCATTTGGCTGGCATTAGGCTACAACAGCAGGGATTCTTTCATTTTTAGTGTTATTTCATGGGCTTTTTTCCCTGTTTAAGAAGTTATAGGTCGGTAATACAAAAAATAATCTCAAATTACAGTTTTTTCCTCCATGTTATTAATGGTGTCTTTCTCTGTTTCAGCCTTGATCTGTATAGTGGTTGAAAGATGCTTAGATGCATTTAGCAATATATCTCTGTCTGATCAGACAGAGGCACCTCCTGAAGAGGCGGGCCAACAGCTGCAGAAGCCCAGGTAGTGGGTAAGACAGACGCTGCTGACCAACCAGTTGCAGAGAAAGAAGAGACTGACGAACTTGTTGCAGAGAAAAAGCATTCACGTCACATCTTTCCTATAGAGAGAGGTAAATTCCTGACACCTTCCAAGGGAGCTTTTCCACATAAGCAACAGCTCCCCTGGTTATCACTGGATGTCCTAGCCCAGGATGGAGGGAAGGCAGGCTCTGCCTTTGAAGCCGCACAGGTACGAGTGGTCCAGTGAAAGGTCTGGACGTCCCTTTTGAGGCTATGAGACATGGAGCAGGTGTTTGTCTCTTCGGGTCATTCCTGACATCCCACTCTCAGGCTGGGGCCTGGCCTGCCATGGTAGCACATGTGGCAGATAACGCTCTGCAGCTGAAAGCTTCAGGAACAGCACTCTTTGCTCTGTTGCCTGCTGAGATGCTCCAGCATGGAGGCTGTCAGGGCAGAAGAGGCAAATGTGATAATAGTTTTCCTGTTAGTCGTTTCCCAACACTCTGCTGGATCCCAGGCCCACCCTGTCTGGGTCTGTCTCCTCCGCCTGCCCTGGGCAAGCGGGTGAGGGTGGCTGCCGGCATCCCCTCTGTATCGGCAACATCAAGCCCCATGATGGATTTCTATAGAATGAGCTTAATCCTCTGCTTCCCACTAAAACCATTTTGGTACAAGTCAGAAGATAGAATTTTATTACCATTTCATTTTTCAGGTTTTTCATTTTGACCTGAAGCTATGGAAAGTGTGTTTTTTGGTACCTTGCCAGGTTGCATCAGTAAGCCTGACACTGGTCTCCTGGTCACTCCCGCAGCTGTACCTTTAGGGAAGCCCGGTTCCTAAGCCTTTTTCCATCCAACCTAGGGAGATGCTGGCAAAAATATTACACCACTCGAAACGCATGGCTTAAAGAACAGCAGCCTTTGCTCTGTTGCCTGCTGAGATGCCCATGCAAGGCTGTCAGGGCCGAAGAGGCAAATGTGATAACAGTTTTCCTGTTAGTCATTTCCCAACACCCTGCTGGACCCTGAGCCCACCCTGGCTGGGTCTGCCCCCTCCTCCTGCCCTGGGTAAGCAGGTGAGGGTGACTGCCAGCATCCCCTCTGTATCGGCAATGTCAAGCCCCATGATGGATTTCTATAGAATGAGCCTAATCCTCTGCTTCCCACTAAAACCATTTTGGTACAAATCAGAAGGTAGAATTTTATTACCATTTCATTTTTCAGATTTTTGTTTTTGACCAGAAGCTATGGAAAGCATGTTTTTTGGTACCTCACCAGGTTGCATCAGTAAGCCTGACACTGGTCTCCTGGTCACTCCCGCAGCTGTACCTTTAGGGAAGCCCGGTTCCTAAGCCTTTTTCCATCCAACCTAGGGAGATGCTGGCAAAAATATTACACCACTCGAAACGCATGATAAGCAGGAGCAATGCTGGGAAGGACTTTACACTGAATAATTTTTGCATGACAAATACAAAATTAATGCCTGCAACGTCAACCGCCCACGGCCATGGTGCAAATTGTGGACCACAGGTGGGTGTGCAAGCCTGTCTTTCAGGAAAGGCTTTAGCCACAGGTAAATGTTCTTTGCTTTAGGGTCATCAGTGACATCTGGCGGTAATAAACAGTAAATTCAGTTTAAATCTTAAAGGCTATGTACGAGTTTAAACAGCTAATTCAAACTGAAGTATTTCACGAAGTTGTATTTCCCAAAGTGCATTTATTTCTGACACAACCATATAATGAGCGCGCTCCATGCCTGGAGCAAGGACTAACCGGGATGCCACCTGTACACAGCATGGGTTTTTTTGGTGGTGGGAAACACTGGAACCAAGGAAGTCACCAAAGTGTTTGGTGCATCTGAAAGGCAGTTGATGAACACCAGCTCTTTATTACTGTCAGCTCCAGATAGCCTTTGTAAGAATTCCAAACCTTATAGCCCCTCCAAATCAATGAACATGGCAACAGGTCAACTCCCAAATTGAAATACATAATTGGAACAATAAAGATGACAAATTAAAAAGCCACCAGTGAAAGTAGAGGGTTTTAGCAGGGTAAATAGGACAATACAGAGGTAGTGCAAAAAGCTCCAGTGGTAATTCATGGGTTGAGTTTTGCACAAGAAGAAGGCTTTTTCGTCAACGGGACAGAGTTTAGTGGCAGGCCACCAAGACAGTTGGGGATGGAGCACTTGTCCTGTGCAGAGAGGCTGAGGGACCAGGGCTTGTACTGGCTGGGGCAGAGATGGC
>NW_010184643.1:17257-18053 GCF_000695765.1 Mesitornis unicolor | reverse complement strand
ATTCTGTGATTCTGTGATTCTGTGATAGTGAGTGTTCAGTCAAGGTAATGTTTTTTGTTACAGGCAGCTTGGGTAACTGAAAAAATGCCACCATACAAGTTTTTCAGTGGCCAACTCTTGACATGCATACTTTAAAACAAAAAGTATATAAATCTTTACTCAGAGATAGATCCATTTTTGTTACTTATGTAAATATTAATGACTTTCTCTCCAAAGGTTGCCCAGCTTTTGACCCTGCTACCTAAATAACTACATTTGGACATTCTTGACAAGATTTACCTTTTATCTCAAGGCACTATCAAAATATTAAATCTAGTTTCTCAGTATGGAAGGGGAACAGGTCAGGGAGAACTATTGCCCTTTGTTAGGTGAAATGATAACTGAAAATTCCCCACTGAAGTTGTGTGATTCTCAGTCAGATTAATTTTTAATTCTTTAATTTTGTAAAGTGCAAATCTTAGAAGTATTTTTCTATTTTCTACAAGGCATAAAATTTGAAAATGTCGTGATCATCAATCAAATACCCATAATTACACAAGTATATGACTCCTGCTCTTGGTTCAAATCCAAATAGCTCAGTGCTAAGTAATGGTCAGATAAAGAATAGCTGATACCTACTCTTTCAGAAGATCTACAGAGCTTACTAAAATAATGATGATCATGATAGATTTAACTATAAAGAGCAATGTAACTCATGTTTACAAGCATAAATTTATGCAATATATTTTGTACATGTCTTGAAATGCAAGAAAACAAATGCATAGACATCTCTTACATGGTTTTAACATATATATAC
>NW_010184643.1:0-17226 GCF_000695765.1 Mesitornis unicolor | reverse complement strand
CGCTCTTCCAGCATGACAGAGCTCCCACTAGTTCTACGTTTTTAAAATTGGGTTGTGCCACTTTAGTTGTCTTGAACAGAAGCTTTCTTTAGATGTTATCCAGTAAGTTTCAATGATTCCTTTTGTAGAGCTAGACTTAATTTAAATGAGGTTGGTAGGATCTCATCCTCAAACCTAGCAATCACACTTATTTCCATTTGTAACAGTAAAGCTTTTAACAACCACATATGGAGCTCTGTTACTAGCATGATAACGTGAGGTATCTGCCATCTCTGTCATTTTAAATCTGGTAGAAACAAGTATTTCAGCTACAGTTAAAATAGCAGTTTATCAGATGATAGCTAAGCAGCTCTCCTGAGTTTCTCTAAGGAGAAAAGCATGGATATAATTATTTTTATACGTAATTTGTATTCTAGACATTAAAAATACCAAATTGTACACTCAATTCACTATTGAGGAAGTGATAATATTAAAGTATGTTTTATTCCTAATTAAAAAGTGATATAATTATTAAAGTACATATTATATCTCAAAGTTTTATTAATTGAAGTATAATTAAAATATGTGCTATTGTTATTAATTAAAATCAAGGTTTAAATTTAAGGAAGTCAATGTTACCTTATTTTTTAAATAAGGCAACAAGTCCACTTCAGTGGGCTTTCCAGAAGTACTACTGAGGGGAGACTGGAAAAAGAATGAAAAAAAGAACAATATGCCCTCCTCAGAACTCTGATCTTATTTCTGAACACCACAGTAAAAGTCAAAAAAGTTCTTCTACACTTCAATTTAGTAAGCCACCATTAAATTACTATGTAACACAAATATATTAATTTTGGTAAATATTTTAGATACTTAAATACTTTACATCTGGTTCCCTCAAGTTAACTAACATAGCACAGATATAATGTCACAGTCAACAAATAAAACATACCATGTGGTATAGTCAGTTGGTAGTAGTGTTATGAGACATTATGCATAGAGAACCCAAACATGTAGTGAATGGACATTTGAAAGGATAAAAAGATAAAAGGTTCAGTTCTTCTTAATAGCTTCTTGACATTATCTCTTACATGTAGCAGCACAAGTTCCAGCTATGGGCTGCTTTGTTGCTTTTTAGTGTTACTGTTTCATCGTCTTTTCCAGTATCTCTACCTATTGGAAATTAGCCTTGGCAATGAAGCGAGGTACATTAAAAAACTAAATACAGAGAATTCAGTTTTTCAAGTGGCACCATTTGCATCAGCTTCTTTGAAAGAGCTCCACTGATGTTTTTCTGTGAGGATCATGTCCATCTTTTTGCAGTTTTGTGTGCTGAAGTGCCTCCATACTGAATCAGATATGTACTGCCATGCAGAAACAGACATCACTGATGGTGTGGACAGGCTGGAGAGGTGGCCCCATGCCAACCTCATGAAGTTCAACAAGGCCAAGTGCAAGGTCCTGCACCTGGGTGGGGGCAATCCCAAGCACAAATACAGGCTGGATGGAGAATGGCTTGAGAGCAGTTCTGAGGAGAAGGACTTGGGGTCGTCAATCAATGAAAAACTCAACATGAGCCACCAATGTGCGCTTGCAGCCCAGAAGGCCAAATGCATCCTGTGCTGCATCACAAGAAGTGTGGCCAGCAGGGAGGTGACTCTGCCCCTCTACTCTGCTCTGGTGAGACCTCACCTGGAGTACTGTGTCTAGTTCTGAGGCACCCAACACAAGAAAGACATGGAGCTGTTGGAGTAGGTACAGTCAAGGGTCACGAAGATTATCAGAGGGCTGGAGCACCTCCCCTACAAGGCCAGGGTGAGAGAGCTGGGGTTGTTCAGCCTGGAGAAGAGAAAGCTCTGGGGAGATTTTATAGCAGCCTTCCAGTACCTGAAGGGGTTCTACAGGAAAGCTGGAGAGGAACTGTTAACAAGGGATTGTAGTGATAGCAAGACAGGTAACAGTTTTAAACTTAAAGAGGGTGGCTGTAGATTAGATATTAAGAATAAATTATTTCCTGTGTGGGTGGTGAGGCATTGGCACAGTTTTTACCCAGGGAAGCTGTGGATGCCCCCTTCCTGGAAGTGTTCAGGTCCAAGTTGGACAGGGCTTTGGGCAACCTGGTCTGGTGGAAGGTGTCACTGGCCATGGCAGGGGGCTTGGACTGGCTGATCTTTAAGGTCCCTTCCAATCTAAACCATTCTATGATCACAAGTCGAAACAGCCACTGCAGAGCTTTGTAAAAAAACTCATCACAGTCCTGGAGCTCCTTCCTCGCTGCTGGGATAATCTTGGGGAAAGTTTGGCTTGGTTTAGCTTACTTCGGTATGTGAACTGTTATTAATTCTGATCCAGACAATTGAGAAAGACACAGCATGTAGGCAAAACCACAGAACAGAGGAGGAATCAAGGAATTCTCAGAGGCTTAAGATACTCGTATCTTAAATTGTTTTAACAGCACTGAACTTTCAAAAAAATACAATAAGAAAGTGACCCAGAACTCAGTTTCCACTTCAGGCACAGACAGATACCTGTTTCTACAAGTACCTCCCCTTTTAAGTCAAGGTTTTTAAGATTCCTTCTTCCCCAGCATAAAAATCTTGGGAAAGTTCATAACTATTCCATACATCATCAAGCTGAATTATAATTAAAAGAACAGCTGTATGCCTGAATTGTGTATTTAATAGTCTTAAATACTATCTTGTGTTTATAGATGAAAAGCATGCAGATTTTTCTAACCAAAACCCAGACAGGTTAAATATCTTACTTGAGGCTGGCTACTATGGCAGAAACCAGCTGAAGGCCACATGTAGTCTTCTGTTGTCTGTTCTCTACAGGTTTCAGGAATAATCCAATGTCTGTTAAGAGAGCTCTCAAAGTGGTATCACTTATGCAGTTAGTTACACTGGGCAAAATTTTACAGGAATCAGCACATCTTAGAGACTGGATTATAATTAGTAACCACCAGAGATCCCATTTTACTATAGCAAGATGTAAACACACCTGGGTCAGTATTTTCTAAAACAAGTAATCACCAAGTAGCTAATGATATTTTCTTTCTATATTATTCTTCACTTCAGGTTCTGTAGGTTATAGAATCCCTGTTTCAACATGTGATGAACTGCATGGAATTCTAATCCAAGGCAGATTCTGCTATTAAGAAACATGTACCTTGATTCTTGACAGTGTATTTGAGCTAAAAGACCTTCATTTGAATGTATCTTCCTCCACCAGCTACCCAAAATGGAATTATATGAACCAAATATTTTTATGCCTCCATTAACAAAGTAATAAATGAGAGTCAGTAAAAATAATTCAAACCAAAACAAATTCAACTACAGTCAGAGTTTGGGCATGGATTGTCTGTTTTGTGACATTTTTAAATGGAGAATGGTCCCTGATCCATGTCCTTGTACTGCCTCTAAACAAATACACAGCACAAACAAGAGTGAGAATGAAACATGAGGTCTGAGGGGAAGGAGGAGATAGATGCTTAAGTCATTACATGACTGTATTCAGCTGAAAGGCAGGTTAATGAGATCTTTACATAATGTGGTGGGTTGACCCTGGCAAGTAACAGCTCCCTGCTCATTTCCCACCCCAGTGGTACAGGGGAGAGAACAGGAAGAGCAAAAGCAAGAAAACTCATTGATCAAGTTAAAGATAGTTAAATAAGTGAAAGAAAGAGGAAAAAGTGATGCAGAGGCAAACACTCACCACCTCCCACAAGCAGACTAATGTCCAACCAGTTCCCAAAAA
The DNA here is from genome assembly GCF_000695765.1 of Mesitornis unicolor. Taxonomy (NCBI): domain Eukaryota; kingdom Metazoa; phylum Chordata; class Aves; order Mesitornithiformes; family Mesitornithidae; genus Mesitornis; species Mesitornis unicolor. The sequence continues at coordinate 13,491 of NW_010184643.1, read as the reverse complement.
ATACTTACTTTAGAAGACCAAATCCATTTAGTACCATTTAGTATTGCTGAGCAGGATGCTGTATGGTATGGAATATGGTCAATAGATTGAATCTGAATTGACCCTCTCAGTTCAGGTTTTGCCATCATACTAAGTGTGAGGGAAGAGTGGGAAAAAGATAAAACCTCGGTGCTGTCCAATAACCAGAACATTGGTGTGTTACTGTCCCAGTTTGAGCTAAATAGAACTAAATATCTGTTTAGTGAATTTTACTTTTCAGTTAAGTCTCTTCTAAGGAACTGTACTTTCTAAAAGCAACAGCATGTTTTCCCAGACAATTTCCACTTCTGCAAGTGATAGTACTTGATATCTATAACTACTCTTAGGAATGGCTTGTAAATATAGTTATTGATCATACTTGTTCATATGGAGACCAAGGCTGCCTAGAGACCAAGACCAATGCCACAGACACATCATTGGTGTCACATTGAGGTGCCATGAGGTATTGCACCAACAATAAATGTATTCTCATTAGCTTTAGGCATCTAATTTGAGTGCTTAGTTTAGAGACCAAAACTCCATATAGTTAATGGAAAAAGGAACTCTTTTCTCTCCAAGTGCTCTGATGAACTGCCTTCAGAGAACTCCCTGTGGAATGAGCTTTTTCCTTACTCTGGTTTCTAATGCTTTCATTTACAAGTGAAAAGACTTTCTACAGAAGATATTGAAACATAATAAGTTCTGAATCTTTAGCATAAATGGAAAAAAATTACTGAGCATACAGAATAAACTGTCACTGTCATTTAATATTTCATTAATGATCATATTCAATACTGAACAGGTTTGCATCCTTAGTTCTTATCTGTAAGTCTTTCTTAGAAAGACATTTTGATCATGCTTTTAGTTAGATGCTACTTAAAAGAACTATTGATCTTTATATACAGAATACATTGATGTATAGGTTCAATATTTGGAATCAGAGATCTTAGTGGGGTTTTTTTCTTTAATTATATATTTTTATATAAGTTATTAAAAATAAATTACTGAAGGGAAAATATACTAAAGTTCATAGAAGAATGACATGTACTTTTCAGGGAACACATTACTTTATTTAAGGATATGGTGAAATGGTGTAAAGAAAACTAAGAGTCCGATGCTGCAGTCCTTACAGAAATGTTCCATTTTGCTTTATGCTAGTTACAGCAAGAAAGTAGGAACCTTCGGATCCAATCTGGTGGAGTTTATTTCACTTTAGTCCAGCTGAGCAAGCTTTAAGCTTGAGAACTTGAATTACAGAAAATTTCCTCTGTAGGTCCTGAATTACACATCTTGCTTTATCTATAACTTGTGAGAACTTAGGGGACTGGGGGAATCCACATAGAGAGAAAAGCCCTATGCTCAAAGAATAAAAATATCTTTCTTTTGTTGAAATACAGTGACTTCTTTGAAGAAAGTAGGAAAGGATATAACATCTAGATTAAATCTAAATAAATTGAATACTAAATGGAGCTGGCTTTGTGTCAAATTCATTGGAAAAAGCACACCTAAATGTTTCTGCCATCCTTCACTACATTGATATGGTTATTTTCTTTCTCAAAGAAAGAATAACTGATCTATTGCCATATTTTCTAAAGGAAATTTTGGAGGGTTTTTTTGGTTTGTTTTGTGGTTTTTGATTGATTGTTTGTTTGTTTGTTTTTTAAGAACATGCTTTCTACCTGATGCTAATAGAAAGAGAATAAATACATAACCTTCTCAGTAATTCTTATCTCCCTTAGGCAAAGACTAATGTTTTCTGGTATATGAGAGGGCAAAAGAGGAGAGGAATCAGAACTATTTCTTCTATATGCATGCTGTCTGCTAGGATAAATACTCATATCCTTCCACCTTTTTTGTTGTGATCAATAATTAAATTATAAATCCACAGGTTCCTTTTTGTTTAGCATATCTGAGACTGGAACAAGAACTACTGGGTCTTATAAATCCTTTAAATCATTTATTCTATTATTCACTCTTTCACCCATCACAGTATTTATGAAAAAAAACTAAGAAATGTCTCTTTGATTATCATTAATAGTCAGAAAGTCTGTTCTTGAACAAGTAAAGTGTTCAGGATACATAACTTGAATTTACAAACTCTAGTGTCTATAAGTGACATAATAGGATCCAAAGACATCGGTAGGTTTTGCTCATGAAAGTAGAACTACTACAAGGGTATATTCAGCCCTCAATCCATAATTATTCACTAGGCTGAGATTTTCTTGGATGAAATTTTCAAAATTTCTATGAATAAAATATATCTGCACGCTCTTCTACATTAAAAAGCCATCACTGTACATAGAAATCAATATTGTATCAGCTATTTAGTCTCTGTAAAACAATACTTACATGTCAAAGAATTGTCTGCTAAAATACGCTTATTATACAATGTACCAAAGAAAAAATGACAATTCTACCTCATAAAAGTATGTAAAGAGAAAAAAAATACCTTGACTTTAAGTGGTAAATTAACCTGAGATACTTAACTTCTTGACTTGAATCCATCATGGGTGACAAAAAAAAAATAAGTTATTGTCACAGAAGAAGAAAATCTGAGAGCTTGCTTTGATTGAAAATTTAAACTCTATATAATTACCATGTTGCAAATTAATATTGTGCAGTTTGATAGTGACTCCTAGCTGAAAAGCTGCAGCATTTCTCAAATTTTCATTGGAGGTTGTTCAGAGGGGATTGATATTTTCTACCGGGTGCCTTAAAAATTCTTGCCTATTCTCAACAAACTTCTTGAAACTTACACAGGACTACCAATACACAGTCTCCCAGGGGAAGTGGTGGATTTCGCTACATTGATCAGTTTTAAAAGTCAGCTTGACAGGATGCTGACTCATCTCATTTAAACTATACTTTTACCTTGAAAGTAAATGATGGATGATCCTTGTGGTCTCTTCCAACCTGTTATTCTATGATTTTATGATTCTATGCAAATCTTATTCATGTGCCTTAACCTTGATATTTTACAGCTGATACAATACCAATGACTCTTTTCCCTGAAATCAGAAACTTCTCCAGTGAGAAAATATTTGTTCCTCTCAAACTACTGCAAGATAAAGCAGTGTGTTCTTTCCAGGACCGCCCTCTCAACTTCTGCTGCACCTTAAACCTGCCATTGCCAAGGATTAAGAAATAAGTCAAGAACAAACCATTAATATAAGCTTCAGGTCAAAGCTTCTACAGACAAAGGAGATGGTTCATTATACATTGGTTCTTCAGGAAGGAGCCAGACCCCTAAATAAAAGGCAAATAATTTTGATAATAATAACAATTCAAGAATAAAATTATGTCTGTAAAAGTCTGAAGTCTGCAATTAAATCTGAGCTTTCTCAAAGTCTGATAGTTTTTACACTTCCCAGAGATAATGAGAAAATAATGGGAAAGTGGACAAAACTTGAGTACAATTTTCCAAAGCTCTTTCCATATATTGTTTGTACCAAGATGTAAGAAAACTATCTGTTTAGAAATAAGTACTTGAAGTCTGAAACTTTATCCCTGAAAACTCATTAAACATCTTCATTAGACACTATATATGTAAACAAAATATTTTTGTATGACACAGTCTACTCCCGTTCTAAGGTTCACATACAAAGAAAAACCTCATGTATTTGTGAAAAAAAATTATCAGAAGCACAAGAAACAGATAGACCTTGAAATAAAACAGTTTTTCAGGACCTTTTTTGAGTCCTAGGTCCTTTCTGAAAATAGATTAATGAGAGAAATTGTATGTTACTTCCCTCTGAAATCTTGCATGTAGGAAATGTACTGGTGACAATCTTCAAGAATTAGTTTGGATAATATTATATCTCTGTGTGATTGTCTAAGAAATATGGTGGAATCTAAGTGAGATTTTAAAAGTTCACATATTGCACGTACAAGATTTAGGAATATAAATTGCACATCTTTGTTTCTTTCACCCAAGGTCATAAAAGAGCATTTGGTTTTGAACTTTTGTCTTTCTATGCACACCTCTCATCTTCCCAGCCTATGATCAGTGCACTACATAAAGAAAATTACCACTGCATTCAAAATACAGAAATACCAAAAATGGCAAGAAAGAAATACTCCCTTGAATTCTCTAACAGCAGTCTTTCAGTGGAGAGCATGAATGAGCACAAAGTAAACATGAAACATGACCCATTAATTTCTGATTCATGTAAAGAGATTATCACCTTTTATCTCACTTTTTCATCTCTACCTTGTCTTGATGTCTCTACATCCACATACACCACTGCTTAAGTAACCTTGTTCAGCCTCTGACCTGGCTTTGTCAAGTGACTGGCTTAACTTGTAAAAATCAATCCATTTCTTTGTTGTACAAGGACTGTTCTGCACAATCAGGTTAAAGAACAAAGTTAAAGGTTAAAGAAAAAAAATAAATCATAAAAATGAGACTGTTAATTTTATGCAGTTGATAGCTAGCATCTCTGAATCCAGGCCCTACTTCAGGAAAAAACTTGCCTGGAACCACAATGAAGTGTAGAGATGTCACATTTGCTTCAAGTCCTCTGTACAGCTTTTGAAAATAGACTCACTTTGTCTCCATAAAAATATACAAACAGGATAACTTTTTAGGAATGCTTGTCATAGAGAATACACTCTGAGAAATTGAAATTTTTAATTTAATTGATATTACTGTCTTTCAAGGATTGTAAAATTAGAATGTTAGCCACAGTGAACTTAAACTTTCCATAAGACTCTGACTTGACACTGCAGTGAACCCTCAATGATTAATAAGCCCATAAACTTTCAATATCTAACCAAAAATTTTCCTGCAGTCTGTGTTTTTGTCTGCATTCTACCCAGCAGTCTAGTTCTTCTAAACAAAGGCTTATGTAACTGAGAAAAATTTCACAGGGTAACACAAAATGCTATGTAAAGCACTCACCCCTTTCCTTAGGAAATAGATCCTCTCTGCGTATAGATGTTTTAAAACCAAACAGACTACTACATTTAGAAACTTAAATCCTTAGCATTTTTTAAAGTCCTCAGTGCATGAAAATTACTATTGCACTCAAATAGCAAAATCCATGACTGCAACAAACTCTAATTTTTCATTAAACCTTTTTTTTTGCTAATGTTGCTCCCAGAGGCTATGCAAAAAATATTATATATAATATTACAGGTATTTATTTGTAACTTCATACATATAAATATGTATTTTATACATATGAATATTATATGTAGTATTAGTAATTGAAAACTGCTTAGATAAATCTCATAGGACGTCAAATCTAATTTGCTTTATAAGTTTCTTAGTGTTTGACATTTAGAAGGCAGAAAAATTAGATTAGTGAACCATCCTGGGACTACTAGCACTGACTCCAAGGTTATTTTTGAGTCTTAAGTAAGACATGCTGTGAAGTTTTGTGTTTTCGCTGAAAAGTAATAAAAATTTAGCTCAAATTGAAAGTTTTTGAAAACTATAAGAATAAATATTTTCTGCTGTATAATAATGGCAGATATAATCAAAACACCAAAAATTACCCTGTTTCATTTTCTATGTAAAGAAATGAGGTCAAGTTCAAAAACAACATAATCAGACTCAAATCAGTTACATTAGCTTTTAGCTACTATACGTCTCTTTCTCATTAATGCTATTATGATGCTTGGAAGTGGAATAGTTTACAAAAACTGAAAAAAAGTCATTGTGACATTACATATAACTCATTACTCAGTAATGGCATTGCTTTGAGCCTAATTTGAATCTCGTAAACATTGTTAAAGAAAGGCAAGTCTTCCCATTATGTACCAGTCTTGTTATCTCAGATGCAAGGTGCTGAAAACCACGACAGCTAGAAGACAGCATTGAAAACTCACATCTAACAGATAGATATTTGCAAATTATATTTCCATGAAAGCCAGCTGAATCACCAATGCACAATCACTGTAACTCTCAGATGTCTGCTTGTCTCAGCAGTTTTAATAAACAGATCAATTTTGCATTACCTCCTTCTGGATGCGAGTGCTTGTAAAGGGAGGTCATAAAACATTTATAGACCTAAAAATGTAAATTACAGCAAAGAGTGAATCTTCAGTCTGCGGGCAGACCCTTGAAAGTGATTTTTCTGAGAAGTCTGTAGTAATTACTTGCTCTGCCTCACACTCCATAAAATTTTCATTTTCATTTCCTTTCCAGAGTTTACCCTTTGATTAATATTTGGGATTGACATATATAGTGTTAAATGCCATATAAAGTAAAAATAATATGCAATAGAGTTTATTGTTTATTATTAATCTCCCATGTACCAAAAAGGGGGAAAAATAAACAACGTTCTAGTTGTACTCTAGGTGATAAATCCAACAGATAACTAGAAAGATCACATTGACAAAAGAGTGCATAATAGTACTGTACAACACAAAGACTGGCTTCTTTCAGATAAAATATAAATGTAATTATGGTTTATTTAGTTTTACTTTATGTGACTCTCTTGAGTGACAAAGTTCCTTTTAAGAGCTAAAATTTCCAGCTTCATGATTCTTTCATGATTTTTGGAATGACTTACTAATAAAACAAAAGGGATAGTCTAGTCTGGATAGAGGCAAGCATGCCTCTGACAATTCCTTAACAACGAGTGTGAGCACTGTCACTAAAGGCCAAATGCCATGTCTTGCACTTGGGTCACAGCAACCCCATACAATTCTAAAGACCTGGCTAGGAGTGACTGGAGAACAGCCTGGAGGAGAAGGAGCTGGGCATGTTGATTGACAGCGACTGAACATGATCCAGCAGTATGTCCAGTTGGCCAAGAAGGCCAATGGCATCCTCACCTATATCAGAAATAGTGTGGTCAGCAAGAGTAGGGAAGTGATCCTTACCCTGTACTCAGCACTGGCAAGGCCACACCTTGAATAATGAGTTCAGTTTTGGGCCCCTCACTGGAAGGACATGGAGGCACTGGAGCATGTCCAGAGGAGGGCAACAAAGCTGGTGAAGGGTTTAGAGCACAAGTCTTATGAGGAGCGGCGGAGGGAACTGGGGTTGTTTAGTCTGGAGAAAAGAAGCCCGAGGGGAAACCTCATTGCCCTCTACAACTACCTGAAAGGAGGTTGTAGTGAGGTGGGCATCAGTCTGGTAGCTAGTGATAGGACAAGGGGGAATGGCCTCAAGTTGCACCAGGGGAGGTTTAGGTTGGGTATTAGAAGGAATTTCTTCAGGCTGCCAGGGAGGAGAACGAGTCACTGTCCCTGTAGGTGTTTAAAAGACAAGTGGATGTCATGCTTAGGGATATGGTCTAGTAGTGGACTTTCTAGGGCCAAATCGATGGTTGGACTCAATAATCTTAAAGGTTTTTTCCAACCAAAACCATTCTATGATTCTAAATCAATGATGAAATTGTTTCATTAAAATGTGAGAACCAAAGAGGAAATAGACAACAAAATAGTTACACAAAGCCCATGTTTAGCCATAATGACCCAGCAGGCTGCAGGTACTGTCTACATCACACAAATTTTGCTGGGAACAAATTATGAAATAAGGTAGGGAAAAAAGTCAATAGTGCAGAAATTAGGAGAATGTCAAATGCAATATGCATCTTTATTCATAGCAGAGGACTGCCAACAACATCTGACAACTGAATAGTCTGTCCTACTTAAACCCTGCTTCAACCTCCTCTCCTATAAATGGTAGGAAACTATGTTATTAATTGAAAAACTAGAAAAGCACTAGTCTTGAACCTGACAAGAATCAAACTATTAAACTCCAGAAAGGAATCTTACACATACATGCACTTTGGGAAGGTGTTTTTAGAAGGTTTTCATGTTACAGAATCACAGACTAGTTCAGCTTGGAAGAGGCCCTCTGAGATTGTCTAGTACAAACCATATGCTCTTTTTCATGTACTGAACTGTAGCTGGAATTTCCTTCTTCTTGAACATCTAAGTTGCTCCTTTTAATTCACCTCATGAAAAGCAAACAGTGCACTTGATAATCAAGTGCACAGGATGCAGCAGAAAAAGAATCAGCAATATACAATTCAGTCGTACTGACAATAAGGTCTGGAGGTCTCATCTGAACATCAGTGAATGTTATCTGCTGGTTATACAATATTTTCTGCTTATATACTTTGTAGGTTGAAAAGGCATTTATATGTCTTGCCTTTCTGTGATAATGAAAATTGAAAACTAGTATCCACAGTGCCTGGCATTTTCCACAGCCACTCAATGAAATTCAGGACCTTTAACGACAGCTTTAGTTTGGCCTTAGATATGACAGATGAAAACTTTCAGCTTCTAGACAGGGCAGGTACTGGAAAATATATGCAAATGCATAAATGTAGGAGTCAGAATATGCAATTTCTCCTCCTACCAATATGGATGATTTTTGTTTTCTTTCAAATTTGAAAGTCATTTAATCTTATCTGCATAATGGGGATAACAGCTATTTGACAGGGTGCTCAATCACATATTCTATTCCTGGATCCCTGGGGACGCAAGGTAGCAATTACACACTTTTCTTCCTCTGTCACTTCCATTCTGTTGTGTCAGTTACTATCTCCAGCTTAGCTCCCTACCTCTCATCCCAATCCTGGTTCTCACTTTCACTCAGTGTTGCACTGTAATTCTAACATTTCCTTGTTCCTGAGCTCTTCACCTCAGTATCTGCTCTCTTTAAGCACATTCCAAGGGCTCATCAATTACTTTACATCCTGGTGTCTTCTATGGGAGCTATGGTAGCAGAAGTCTGGAAAGCTGAGGGAAGATAATTTCTCTGGTCTCTATTTCAAGTACCTTGTACTGCTCCAGTCCCTTGCTGCAAGAAGAAAACAGAACAAAAGTTTTACTCAAACCTAAAAGCTCCGGGCTGGAATGTGTATAGAAAAGACCATCTCTCACAAAGTTAAATGTCACACTATAAAATTAAATTCTTCATGAATCATGTGGGTTTTTGTTAGTTTTTTCTTTAAAGCGTAGAACTCGGCCAAATTACAATGATTGAAAGGATTTTCAGGTGGAAGACAAATATGAAAAAGAAAAAAATCTCCCCACCCATTAGACCAATGCAATTTCCTTGACAACTTTCAGGACTATTTCTGGAAAGAGCAAAGAATTTCTTAGCAAAAATTTTTCTTTCTGATTTTTGGGTTTTTTTTGTTTGTTTGTTTGGTTGGTTGGTTGGTTTTTTGTTTGGTTTTTGTCTTGGTTTTGGTTTTTTAATGGACACATGACAGTATTTTCCCTGAGCTGCTTGATAAATAGGTTGGTGTTTACAACATTACCACTTAATAGTGGCCTGAAACACATCGTCTAATTCAAACTTTTGTAAAGTTACACAGAACTTTAAAAGGGTAGTCCAAATATTAAGTGTGTCATAAGAAGTAATGTTATTATCCGAACCTCCTGTAACAATGCTGAGTCATAGAATCATAAAGCCATAAAATCATAGAATGGTTTGGGTTGGAAGGGACCTTAAAGATCATCTGGTTCCAAACCCCCTGCCATGTACAGGGACACGTCTTGCATAGATCAGAGTTTCTTGTAAGAAGAGATGCATTCTATAAATGTTTTTGAGTGAGTTTTAGTACTTTTTAATATTAAAGCATGAATTCTTTCTGACTTCAAAGAGAAAGGTAAGAGTGTGGAACTACCATAGTATTTTTGATGAAAAATTTGGAGCAAATTAAATGAATAATGGGCTTCCACTCTTCTCCATTCTGATCCTGAAGACCAGAGACTATCTAAAGAAAAAAAAAAGTTTATTCCTTTCTCATTAGTAGTTCATCTAAAGTATTCGAGATTATAATCAATCTCTACAATTATAGATTGTTCCACCCAAAAGTGCATCCCTCACTTGTTCTTAAAACCATAGAATCATGGAATCATAGAACCATAAAATCATAGAATCACAGAATGGTTTGGTTTGGAAGGGACCTTAAAGTTCATCCAGTTCCAACCCCCCTGCCACGGGTAGGGACACCTCCCGCTAGATCAGATTGCTCAAAATCCCATCCAACCTGGCCTTGAACACTTTCAGGGAGGGCCATCCACAACCTCTCTGGGCAACCAGTGTGTCACCACCCTCTGTCTTCTTTACTGAGAGATATAAGTGGCTTTTTTCTCACTCTCCAAATTATTTCCTCACTTTGTCAAAAATTAACCAGTGGAAACATAGCTGCGCGGGCTTATAACAAACCAGACTGCCCTGTTTCAGTGCTTTGAGATGGATCATGAAGTACCTGTAACTCTCAGAATCAGGACAGAATAGCTTCTAAAGATCGTGGAAAGTCCAGAGATGCAGCAGTTTTAGCTCTAGACAGTTATGTTCCAAGAATATCAAGAACAACTATTTAAAATAGTCTGTTTAGGATAGTTTGGCTAGGGCAAGTCTTACAGTAGTGGTTTTGCATTCTTGGAGCCAGATATTCTAGTAAAGATGGAGCTGAAGTATGATATATTTGTAGTCCTTTTATCAGGTAGGGTCTTCCAGGGGATTAAGGTAGAAAACGAATGCACAGACTAGTAACAGCAGCTAATTTTGTTTAATTTTAATTTCTGAATTGAACTTTCCAAGAACATTGGCAACTTCACAGATATTGTCTGCTGTTATTTGTTCATATTAGCATTAACAGCTATTTTGTCATCTGTACCACTGTAATTCACACATGGAAATTTCAGCACAATAGGTGAGTCAAAGAAGCATGTGTCATGCTATCCTGCAGCCTCACATGATAACATAGAAATAACTTTTGGTTCTGATTTTGAAGAAGAAATCCAAAGTCTTTGGTAATTCAGTAAGCAAAGAAAAGTAGAAAGAATGAATGATGACTCACTAAGCTACTATTTCAATAATTTGAACAAGCTGAGAGCAATTAAATTTTGACAGAGTTGAGGAACGGATATATTTCTTCACACAGAATTCAAACTCTTTTGTTTGCTAAACAAATCTAAATTAGTCACCAGAAATGTCAAGTCAAACATAACTCTTTCTGTGGAAAGAGAAAAGAAAATACATTGCAGAAGTGTTTTACAAAAACAGCAAGGAGTTGCAAATAAATAGAAACCCGGATGAAGTCTCAATGTCATTGTTTATATTGCTTTTTTGCTAGATCATCATAACTGTAATACACAAACATAATTATTCCACAGGATTTTTACAAACACCATCCTATGTTTTTCCTTTCCCCTTGTTTATCATATTTTACTTCCATTTTTCTGAAAAGCTTTTGTCTGATATGATTTTATCTCCATTTATCTTTGTAGTTTTACATTGATTTTAGAGATAGATTTCTGTCAGTTCTCTTACTTTTTTTTTTAAATCAAAATACATGACATAACAGTCTTTATGATTCATGTGTGTTTTTGTTGGCTTCTTCTGGATGTGCTTTTTTCCAATTCAGTATATTAGACAAAATATTAGCCTACAGAAACACATACCATGATACCACATAGAAAAAAAAAAAAAAAAAAAAAAGATTTTTTAAACATAGATAAGAAAACTCCAGACTAATTTATGTTTCTTTTAAATGTATTCCCTGGAGGGTAAACATGCAAATGAGTGTTATAATTTTTTTTCTGGAAGGTTCTTCCACAGAACCCATCTCCAAGCTTTAGTTTCCTTTTCTGAACCAGAGAATGAATGAAGTGAACAGGGAAATCACATGTCCCATGAACTCTACTAATTTGGCATTGTTGCCCAGGCCCATTGCCTTTCCCAGTTTGGCCTATTTCTAGTTTGGGATATCTTTGGGATTAGTCTGGAGGAAAATGTCACACTGCTGAGACACTTGTTTCACAGTGGTGTATAATTCTGTAGCTATGATCTCTTTAATTAAGTGTTTATATAGGGTTTCTGCCCCCCAGTGCTTCTTTTTATGTTCCACTCCTACCAAGGAACATGTTAAACAAGAGGGAATAATTAGTTTCCCTTGTGGAATGAGAGCCCACATCTCTTTATTGTATGACCCTTTCAGGTCTGTGATAAGTTTTTGATCTTCCTTGGTATATTCTGGCTTACCTTCTAGGGAGATACGCTTCGTTAGGGACCAAAACCCCCTCTATTTCACCTCGTCTTTGACTGCCCGTTTTGTCTCTCTGTTCTCCAGCTTATTTCCTCTCTCCAGTTCTGAGCTTACTTTCTGGCGTGCCTTGATGTGCATGATTGTCACTTTCTCAGGAAGCTGGACTGCCTTCAACAGTTTCAGGATCTCTTCTGCATGCTTGATGTTTTCTCCATTTTATCGCTTAGGATAAAGCTATTTCCATTCGTGAACAAGGTTTCCATGTTTCCCATAGGGCTGTCTCTCAGGTCCAAACAGCCTGAGTATGTTGCTTCGATGGTCTCCAGACAGTCATGATGCACTGGTTCTCCTGTGTTTCCACTGAGGAAGGAAGCTGGGTTTACAATGTTAGTGACTACGATTTTCACATTATCTTGTTTTACCGCTGTAGCCTGATATTTTAAGAATCTTTGTGGGGAAAGCCAATGTCCCCCTTTCGCTTCCAGTACTGCAGATACTGTATGGGGCACCAACACAGTCATTTTCTGGCCCAGGGTGAACTTTCGGGCTTCCTGGGTGTTTAGTGCTACGACTACGACTTCTCGCAAGCACGCAGGCCAACCTTTTGCAGTTGTGTCCAATTGTTTGAAAAAGTGAGCAACTGCTCAACAATATGGGCCCAGATCTTGTGCTGATATTCCCAGGGCAATCCCCTGCATTTTGTGGGAAAAAAGAAAAAATGGCTTACTCACATCTGGGAGTCCCAAGGCCGAGGCCAACTTCAGGGCCTTTTTCAGTAGCTCAAAGGCCTGTACAGCTTCTTTATTCCATTGAAGGTGTTTCTGTTTGGTGTTTGCTAGTGCATATAGGGGATTAACAAGCAGTCCATAGTTATAGATCCATAGTCGGCACCACCCAGTCATCCCCAGGAAAGTTTGTAACTCTTTTACTGTTTGCGGTCTTGGAGTTTGGCATATTGTCTCTTTTCGGGCCTGCCCCAAAGTCCTTTGTCCAGCACTGATTTCATAACCCAGATAAATCACTTTGCACTGGATTACTTGGGCTTTTTTCATAGATACCCAGTATCCCTGGAGCCCCCAAAAATTTAGCAGACTCACCATCCAGGTGATACAAGCATCCTTTGTTTTAATGGCAATCAGGATATCATCCACATATTGCAACAGTTTCCCTTCTTCAGGCGGGGCTTCCCAGGACTCAAGATCTTTTGTGAGTCGGTTACCGTATATATAGTAGGGCTGTTTTTGAACCCTTGTGGCAACACCGTCCAAGTAAGCTGAGTTTTACGCCCACTTTCGGGATTTTCAAATATTTTCTGGCTGGCTTTATGGAGAGGCAAAAGAAGGCATCCTTCAGATCTAAACTGGTAAACTAGGTTAGTTTAGGTGTCAATACAGTCAAGAGGGTGTATGGATTCGCCACCACCAGGTAGAGGTCTTCAGTTATTTTATTTATAGCCCACAAGTCCTGGACCCATCGATATGACCCATCGGGTTTACGGACAGGT
>NW_010184642.1:0-2635 GCF_000695765.1 Mesitornis unicolor | reverse complement strand
CCTCTCCAGCCTGTCCAAGTCCCTCTTGATGGCATCCCTTTCCACCAGCATGTCAAGCACACCATGCGGCTTGGTGTCATCCACAAATTTGCTGAGGCTTCCCTCAATCCCACTGTCCATGTCGCCGACAAAGATGTTAAACAGTATCGGTCCCAATACCGATCCCTGGGGAACTCTACTCATCACTGGTCTCCATTTGGACACTGAGCCATTGACCGCAGCTCTCTGAGTGTGACCATCCAGCCAATTCCCTATCTACTGTGTGGTTCATCCATCAAATCCACGTTTCTCCAGTTTCATAACCAGGATGTCATGCGGGACTGTGTTGAACGCTTTGCACAATTCCACGTAGATGACGTCAGTTGCTCTTCCCTTATCCACCAAAGCTGTAACTCCATCATAAAAGGTCACCAAATTGGTGAGGCATGATCTGCCTTTGGTAAAGCTATGTTGGTTACCACCAATCACCACATCCTCATTCCCCTGGTGCCTTCGGAGAGCCTTCAGGAGGATCTGCTCCATGATCTTGCCAGGCACAGAGGTGAGACTGACTGGCTGATAGTTCCCCAGGTCTTCCTTTTTCCCCTTTTGAAAAATGGGGGTTGTGTTTCCCCTTTTCCAGTCATCAGGAACTTCACCAGACTACCACGACCTTTCAAATATGATGGATAGCGGCTTGGCAACTTCATCCGCCAGTTTTCTCAGGACCCATGGATGGATGTTGTTGGGTCCCATGTACTTGTGCACCTCCAGGTTCTTTAGATGGTCTCGAACCTGATCTTCGCTTACAGTGGGCGAATCTTCCTTCTCCTAGTCCCTACCTTTGCCTTCTGTATCTTGGGCAGCGTGGCTACAGCCCTTGCCCGTGAAGACCAAGGCAAAGAAGTCATTGAGCACCTCAGCCTTCCCCGTATCCTTCGTGACCAGTTCTCCATTTTCCTTCCAGAGAGGGCCCAAAGTAATGTGTTCCTGGTGAAGATCTTTAGTAGTATCTATATGGGTACTCTATAATAAGAAAAGGTTACTTTTTATCCCAGTCTCGTATTGAATTAACTTCCAAAACTACTGATATTAAGTGTAATTTTGTGATCGAAATCCTGTGGTAGTTATACTTAAAATGTATGTGTGTGTGTATTTATCCAAGGGCAAAAGACTTCTCAAATTCAAGACTGTCAGGAGAGCATTTCAGTTTTACAGAATAGTGAATGAGCCCTGACAAATATATAGCAAGGTGTCTTGAACTGATTTTTTGGGAAGCTTTGGATTAGTGTCCACATCTCTGCTACCAAGACTAAAGCTGCTTTCCAACTTTTTTCCCGATTAGAAGAGAAGCTGATCATGCTCTCAAAAGCCTAATTACTTAAAAAAACAAACCCAAACAAAAAAACCCACAGTTCTTATAGTCTTGACTTTGTTTTAGGATTATCTGTCATCTGATATGTCTAATTTAATTATTGTAATGCTCTGCTTTCTTCTGAAAGGTGAAACTAATCCAGATGAAAATTCAAACAAAGAAACTTCTGAAGAAAAACAGGAAGAAGATAATGACTATCATCGAAGTGATGAACAGGTGGGCTTATTTCTGATATAGGGCATTTCTTAATTTTGTTTTTGTATTTCCACTTTATCTTGAAATGTTTCTTTTTCTTTGATAAACTTTTTTCCCTCTGACAGAGACAAGATACAGTGTTCTCCCATGCTTTTGTGTAAACTTGAGCTTCATCTTTTTTATGTAGGTAGCTGTGGAGAAATTTGGTTTTGAGAATTTCATTAAGGTTTGATAGTTATAACTGTTTCTAAGTTTCCTGAATATTGGCTAAACACTGTGTTGGCTTCCATCTCAACTAGATTTCAAGTCATTTGGGCCCTTTATCTGAGAGTCTACTCCCATGTCACTCCAGTGCATCAGAACTGAATATTTTTCAATGAATAGAATGAAAAGTCTTTTTTTACTTAGTATTTAGTGTCAAGTTTTAAACACAAAACCTGTTTGAGTATGAAACTTGCTATTGAAATACACAGGTCACTGCCTTCATGTTTCCCCACTAACTGTGTCCAAAGTAAATTAAATTTTAATTAATTTTCCATTTAACGATAGTTCAATGGTAGTATTCAGATGGACTGTGCTTTGTACCGGGTCATTTAAGCGCACAGAATAAAACTTATCCTACAGAGCTTAGACTAAATAAAGAGATGACTGAGAAAAAGAGGGAATTGAAGCACAGAGACCAAAAGGTCATTTTTTCCCATATAATCTTTTGAACTTCAAAAATTTGTTACATCATCTGCATCAGTAAATTTTAAAGTTCAAAATATTATTTTAAGACATGCCTTAATTATTAAACTGTGTTACTAGATTCAGAGGTTGGATTAGAAACAGTCATTAAAAAGTGATAATGGTTTTGTCAAGGAGCAGCAAGGGCAGGCTGCTGCTCCATAGGAGCAGGCAAGCCAGGAGCCAAGAGTGACAGTAAGGCACACAGGGCACCGACCTTACCAACAAGGGGTGCAGTCTCACAATATGTGAATAAGGAGAGCATAGCAGCTCTGGAGACAGTGACCAGATTCAGCCACAGTCCAGTGATCACCAGGTAAATCTTTAGCGATGTCGTGGTTTAGGCCCAGTGTGTAACTG
>NW_010184641.1:2029-14868 GCF_000695765.1 Mesitornis unicolor | reverse complement strand
TTGCAGTTGCTGCTCTGCTTCCAGGGCTGTGACGGCAGCATGGGTTGATCATGCATCAACAAAGGCCTGCCAAGTGATTTGTCAGACCCTAAGAGCACCATCCCCACTTTAAAGAGCCATTCATTGGCTGTGTTCAATGGTGGCTTGCTCATTAAGAACTGTTGCAAAGAAAAGAAGCCACAATCTTGGCTCAGGCCTGCCCCCCATTCCCTCAAGAGCTGCTTTGATGCTGAGGGTCTCCCCCTTCACTCCCACCTGTGTTAGGTAGCCCCTGCACTGGAGCTGTCTCATACCTCTGCAACCCTGGCCCCGATTCTGACCCATTGGCTTCACCTTGAACCTGCCTTACCACTCCAAATTCCCTGGGTTATCACTGAGCTGAGCCTGCCCCTGATCACCAAAGGTGCATCAGTCTAAAAAATGCTTTTTGCACAGGAAAGACCTGGCAGGCGTGATCTACAAGGACGAAGAGAAAGGTCACTTCTTGCAAAAATCCCACTTTTCAAGGAACAGGGAAATGGAGGAAACAAAAGAGGAGAAAGGTAGTATAGGACTGTTCTGGTTTTGCTAGGACTGCATTGTAGAAGTCCCTTTTAGTGTTTCAGCAGCGTACCCTTTAAATGAACACAAGCTAATATTGGAGCTTTGGCCAGGATGGAGTTGTTTTCCTTATGAAGCTGATGTGGTTATTGTTTTCATTCTTAACGGCAGATATTTATGTTTTCCAAGGCTTTGCCTACACCTGTGGTTATAGTTTCTTTTGGGTTTGGTTTTGTTGGTTGTTTTTTTCTTCTCTCCACTCAAGAGAAAGCAGGGAAAGCGAAAGCCTGGGACTCTCCGGGAGAGGTGACCCAGGACAGATGCTCTGGGTATGATCCAAACTGACCAATGAAGATGTATTCTATCCCATAAACGTCACACTCACTATAAATTGGGGAGCTTGCAGGGAACAACTCGTTCAACCCTTCTTCCTTCTTCTTCAGCCCCTTCAATCCCTTCCCTTCTCCTTCACGATGGAAGCCCATCTTGGTTACCGAGGCACACGCCTCCCTTGTCACATTTTCATTCGTGCATGGCCAGTGACTGCTGTTTGTGAGCTGAATATAACTTTGATTGCTTTATTATCAATGTTTCTAGCCTTGGTACAATTCACTGGCATTATTATTGTTTAAGTTTGGTTTGTTTCAGTTATTAAATAGTCTTTCTCTCAACCGACAAGTTCTTTATTTTTACTCTCCTGATTCTCTTCTCCATCCCACCAGGGAGTAGGGGGGGAGTTGAGTGAGCAAACCACATGTGTTTAGATGTTTGACAGGTTAAGCCATGACAAGGACACAAGGTAATAAAAGCAAAAAAGAAAAATTACTCAAAGTACCAGTGAAAAATCTTGGGAGTCTGATCTGGTTTTCAAATGACAGTTCTCATCTCTTAGTTTCCTCTGCTTCTCTGCACAACCTGAGACATTTCTGAGCTTTGTGGTGCCAGCTGTGCACGTTATGTGAGAGGCATGTGGACAACAGAAAGACTATTAGGTCAGACAGAAGAGACCACCAAGTTCCGCGGAGCAGAAGCAAGTGTGTGTTGAGAGATTATGATCTCAGCAGGCACAGCAGGGAAGGCTAAATGCCCACAGTCACAGAAGATTTTATCCACTTCTCTTTCCTGCTCCCTCCACATTCACTCTGTCCCCCAAGGGCGTGAGGAGAGCATGGCAGTTGTGGTACCTCAGGCTCAGACAGCTGTCTCTCTCTCTGCCCTCTGTCTCCAGCATCCCTCATCTCTATTCAGCTCTTCTCCATTTTACTACACATCAGGAATTTGTTCAGATTTACTTATTACACTGATAATTAGATGTCAAGATTGCTGTAGAGTTAATATTACCATAAAATAACGTGTGTCTTTATTAGGTAGAGAAGTCAATTGTATGAGCTTCAACAAGGCCAAGTGCTGAGTCCTGCACTTGGGTCACAACCCCATGCAACGCTACAGGCTTGGGAAAGAGCAGCCATAAAGCTGCCAGGCAGAAAAGGACCTGGGGGTCCTGGTTGACAGCCATCTGAACATGAGCCAGCAATGTGCCCAGGTGGCCAAGAAGGGCAATGGCATCCTGGCCTGCATCAGGAATAGGGTGGCCAGCAGAACTAGAGAAGTGATTGTCCCACTGTACTCAGCACTGGCGAGGCCACACCTTGAGTACCGTGCTGAGTTTTGGGCACTACAGTATAAGAAAGACATTGAGGTGCTGGAGAAGGTCCAAAGAAGGGCTTCAAAGCTGTGAAGGGTCTTGAGAGTAAGTCTCATGAGGAGTGGCTGAGGGACTTGGGGTTGTTGAGTCTGAAGAAAAGGAGGCCAAGGGGAGACCTTATTGTCTCTACAACTGCCTGAAAGGAGGTTGGAAACAGGTGGGTGTGGGTAGTTACAACCTATAGGACAAAAGGAAATGCCATCAAGTTACTCCAGGGGAGGTTTAGATTACACATTAGGAAAAACTTCTACATTGAAAGTGTTATCAAAGACTGGAACAGGTTGCCCATGGACCTGGTGGAATCACCATCCTTAGATGTAATGAAAAGCAGTCTAGATATGGTGCTCAGGGACATGATTTAGAAGTGGGCATGGTAGAGTTAAATAATGGTTGGACTTGATGATCTTAAAGGTCTTTTCCAATCATAACGATTCTATGACTCCATCACCCAAGGCTGCTAACATACAGCAGAGGTACAGAGAGGAAGCCTCCCACCAAAATCTCCTTAATCAAAGCATGAATCGGATAAAGGACCAAACGGAGGACAAGATATCCCAAAGGATAAGCAACTGATAGAACTCATTAGACCCGATAGTGTAGTTTGCTTTGTCATCCCATCAGTGACCAGAGCACGATGCTACTGTCCAGGTCAGCAGAGAGGGGAATTTGTTCCCTCCTCACCAATAATTGTTGTTAACAGGGTTCAAGGATACCATCTTATTCCTCATGGCTTGAGGAAGTAGTATGGGGAAAGTTGCGAAGACACACGATAATGCAGTTGGTATTACTGTTTTGAAGGCAGTTCTGGAGACCAGCAGCTTTCACCAGAGAAGAACACAAGCCATTATTAGTAACACTGAAAGGTAGCTTTATACGCTCACGTCCTCATACAGCTCTTCTATACAGCCACTCAAAATAAAAGCCACACAGTTCCGTTGTTCAACGCTGGTTGTATTTAAGAACTACACTTCAGAAGGTACCATGTGTTTGTCACACCCCACCCCCTGCACACACACCCCTAGCAGAGAACACACACAGCTTCCCAATGCAAGGGGCATTGAAAGCACAAGGTGAAAAGGGAAGGGGGAGGGGGGGGAAGTCAGTCCATCAGTGCATTGTAAATGAGCTTTCACAAAGTCAAGTGCAGCAAAACCTGTTCAGACACTTTAAAAGTTAGACCTTTGGCAAATGAAATAAAAACAAAAGGATCCTAAAATTCTCTAAGTACCATTCTCTCTCCACATGGGATATGAACTCCCACCCTGAGCTTCAAGAGTTGATGGTATCTGACAAGTAGTACTGAAGACTACCATGTGCCGAATAAATAGCACAGAGATGGGATTTCATTTGAGCATCTTTAAACCAAGGGCATGTCCCCAGGATTCTTAGGAAGGCCTTGCTTTTGGCCACAGTCAGCAGTTTAGCCTTCTTCCCCACCTGCCCAAAGGCTGAGCATTGATAAGTATCCAGCTGAGTGACCTTCGTCTGGATCTAACCGCAGCTCTGGAGAGTCTGCAACAAGTAACATGGCAGGCAGACTAGTCAGTGACACAGACATAATTCTTACACAAGGACCCTTCAGCTGCCAATTACACTTCATTTGTTCTGACCTGAAAAGCAGCCAGAAAACTAGCCCCTGGGAGCTCCTGTCTGAGAAGCCTTTCACCTCTGTGCAAGACAAGCTCACTGCAAGTGACACAGGAGCTGTCCCAGCAAAAGATGGGACCCAAGGCCAAAGATGGAGCACTCCTTGAGCAGCATGTTCTCAACCCTTCTGTCAGAATCCTATGTCAGAACAAGCCCCGAAGAACAACAGGGAAAACACTGGGAAGTCGCAACAGAACAAATTCCCCACTATTCTCTGGGATGAGATATATGGGCTATGGCACAGCTTCTCCCACCTCTAGCTCTTGGGACCCATTACAACCGCATCAAATATATAAGACCTTTGCACCACCCCCCAGACCAGGGACAGCAGTGCAGCACACCTCAGGGAATAAAAAGCCAGCCTCCACATGAGCCTAAGGCTTTTGCATGAAAGAGGAGGAGGAGGAAAGCAAAATTATTTTTTCAGGGTAACTGCTGAGGACTCTTACACAGAGGCTTGTCTGGTGCCTGTGCCCTGGTCTTGTCACTTCCCAGCCTGCCACGTCAAGTCCCGGAAAACAAAACAGATCAAGATAAACTTAACCACATTTAAACAGAAAGCCCTGACCTCTTTCACATGACTGTACAAGGAAGGGAACCACACACTGGCACGGATTGAACTGATGGACAGGAGCCACACAATATCACACAAACATGCGCACCTGTGTGCAGCCACACACACTTGAGTTCTTGCAGGTTCAGTAAAAAGGGCACTTTCCCTTATTAGTCTGAGGAGCCAGCACCCCTGGTGGGGAGAAGGAAAGCTCTGTACCTATCTGGTATTGCATTTTGACAGTCCAGCTCAGCACCCCTGGGGGATTTAATTCAAAAGCATGGCTTGAGCATTCAGGACTTGGAGAGTGCCCTGGCATTTATGCATCTCCCTTCATAATGCTACATCCCCTTTTAACCACACTGCAGCTTCAGAAGAGCAAGTAAGAAGCCCTCACTCCCTAGAGAACGCTGTCAGAAAGGGGGTTTATCTAGACTCCTACAACACAAATGTTATTCGGAGAGCATAGGATTTGGTGCTCATGTGCTAGATGAATTCACTCTGATCTCTACCCTGTACTGAGTCCAAAGCATAGATGTCTGAAGTTGAAGAAATTGAATCATTTGTCCAGTTGCTCATCACACACAGGCCTTCTCACATGTTCGTTTCCATCATACAAAAAGGTGCCAGAGTTGAGCATGGACAGGTCCTCTAACAACAGAGGCCTGTGAAACCTATCGTTTCCCATCTTACATCCACTGCAGGCACCAACACATAAACCCAGCCAGGAGGTCCAAACCTCATGAGGCTGAGGAAACAAGATCACTCCTGATTCTCCTCCAAGCTCTTCTTCAAATGCCTGAAAATCCCGAAGCAACACATCCAAGTGCCAGAAGCCATGCTCCTTGCTGTGGCAAACAGGGCAGAGGGAGAAAAAACAAGTTAGTGAGCATGAATCCAGCTTCCAGTAAGTGCAGACTCTTTCTTGGGAGGTTCGGTTAGATGAGAGTGGAGGATGAATGGGGTACTAACGGCTTTGCAGTTCCAGTAGCCCCTTTATTGTAGTGGGGCAGGGATGGGCCAGGAAACCCATCAGTCTGTTAAGTGCTGCGTGCAATACTAGCGCTCGGTATCTTCCATTGCTTGTGAACAAAGCAGCTCCAACATCAGTCACCCGGGCAGCCAGGCATTAGTCATACCGTCCCTTAATCATCATATTCAACAAGGGACCCACCTGTTGAAAGCAAAACCAGAGTGTTAACTGGGGCAGTTACACAGAAACAGCTGCTGCAGAGCCTGCTCCCTCTGCATCATACCACCTTATGAGATGAGCAGCCCAGGGTATAGATCTCAGTGCACAAACTGAGCCTAAGGTACACTGAATCAGTTTGAAGCTATTTTCTAGATAAAATACTGCGGCACCCTTGAGCACATCCTCAGATACCCTACCAAAATTGCAGGGTTTTTTGCCAACACCCAACTTTAGTTGGCACCAAAATATTGCATCCAAAATATTTGTTTGAAACTTTTTCACTTCCCACCCTAGATTTGTGATTTCTCAGTAAATGCTATTAAATGGAGCCAACAGTTATCAGCTTTTTGCAGGGAAGAGAAGGAACATTCTTAGTCATTGAATCTTCTCTGGTCCATGGCGTCACTTGGAAGGAAGGCTAGGACTGCTGATTTTGCTAAGGTTTTGGTTTCAGTCAAGACCGCTCCCATTTCTCAGCACTGCCCGATCACTGAGGGAAGTTCAGCGTGCTATGGCAGTAAGATAATCCCAGGGGAGAGGCCTGATCTCACATGTGTGCGCTAAGGAGGAGTTCCTGCAAAGTGGCAAGGATTACAGACCATGAAAACATTTCTGTTCACCCCCAGTACTTCCACTTGCAGCAGGAGATCTCCAAAAGCACTCTCTTAGTACTTCGATCTGTTGGGTTTTTTTGTTTTTTAAATACCAGTGACTAAAACTGCAAAGAATCCAGACATGACTGAGATGTACATGAAGGGGGAAGCGCATGACTTAACAGAAGAGATTTCTCTTATTTAAGAGACTTGGTTTCAACAAGTGAAAGATTTCTTTTGATGAGTTTTCTGTTTGTTTGTTGTTTGGTTTTTTTTTCAAATACTGGGTATCACTGTTACACAGAAGGCTAAGAAGAGTTTGGGAGCAACATTTTTCTGGCAGTGCCTAAAGCCAAAAGTACACCTTCCCCCACATACAAGAACAACTACTCCATTGTTTGTAGTGGTCCTCTCCAGAATTGTAATTTAAAGAGCTTGCCTTTTTGTATCCAAAGGACCTTCTGAAGACAGCAGGAAGAACCATTCACAGCAACAGAGCAACCCTGCTTTCTCCTACTCTCACTGTGACACCTGCAGAGCCAAATAGTTGGCATCTCGAGTTTTGCATTAAGGCATAACGATTTCAACAGCAGTGACTATATGGTTCTTTTTTTGTACCTCTTGTGGATTTCCTAAGGCTTCTCCCAGCATCTTCTCAATGTTCCTCATAATTGCCACTTTCTGATGAGCCTTTAATGGATATTCAATTCTCTTTGGGGTTGGGGCACCCTGAAATATTAAAAATAGTTCATTGCGTGCTTCCTGAATTGGCAGACTATTTCACCTTCCCCAGCCACCAAGTTCCCAATGCAGGCGATTCTGTGATTCACACACCATTCAAAAGGGAGGAAGTAACTTTCAGCTCTCAAGTAAAGGATTTGGGTGCAACGAAGTTCTTACATTGACAACACGTGCCAATGCACTTCTGAGAAAATCCTCTAGAGCTATCCAAGCCACGCAGGAAGGTGTGTGTACTCACCTTGTACCAGAAGTTCACAGTGATGGTAATGCCCCCATTCAGGAGAGACTCAATGTGGTGCCACCTGCATGGAAACCACACAAAAAGAAAATAAACTATTGCTGTAGCTTGTAGTGAAATACCTTGGATGATTGAGTTCAGACAGCACTAGACAAGCCTTGCCCTATACCTCCATCATTAAGACCTCAAAACCCTAAAGCTCTCCTTATTTAAGTACAGATCCTTTTCTCCCAGACGTTAGTGGGGTACTCGCACAATAACAGTGTCAGGGAGAACTACCACTCTAATCTAACAGACAGGAAGCAGAAGCAGACTGGCCAAAGATATCACAGAAAATATCCTACTGTCTGGAGAAGTCAAAACAAAATTCTCTTAAGAGTCAACTCAACACTTTAAGCAGAAGACTGTTTAAACCTCTGGTTGCTGGTCACTGTGCAGTCCCACCACGCTTCTTACCAGTACATAGGTATGTACAGCACATCCCCCGGACCCACCACCGTCTCATAGCCAACCACACTCCGGAAGTTCGGAAACTTCTCGTAGTCAGGATTGTCAAAGTCCACCTAACAAAAGAAAATGTTATGAAACTGAGAATAACTTCCTGCAATTGGCTCTCAGTATCAAATCATCCTGATCTTCCCTATATGGCTTTAACATTCTTATTCATGTCTTTACTCCTTTGCAAGGTCTTGCAGTACCCCCAAAGTACCACCAGCTTAGACAGGAGTCCTGCAATTTGTCTCTGAGCAAATCTGTGTTTGATCAAGTGTTTAATGAAACAAAAGAGAGAATGTAGCAACTGCAGCCATTGTGCTATCAGGAAGGAGATGTTTATAGCCCTAGCACTTGGAAGTCAGGATCAAACGCAAACAGGAACACCATCAGTTCTTCCATCTGTTCTCACTGCATTCACGAGTTAACAGATCTGAACACAGGTTTTGCAAAAGCTCAGCAAGTGGTGTGCAGCTTTAATTCCAGTACAGCTTCCTTCTGCCATGCATCTTCACAACTGTCCTCTTTTTAGCATGGAGCAGAGATCTGCTACTCTCACCTGGCTCTGTCTGTCGCACGGATGGTGCACAGGATAAGGGTAGAGGCATTCAAACTGATCAGGAGGGAACAGGATACACCTCTTGTAACCCTTAATTTGAGCGAAGAAGTTCTGCTGCTCATCATAGTGAGCTGGTGTCACATTCCCTACACAGAGAGAAATGATGATAATCAAGACACTCCCACATACAGGTACGAAAGACAGAAGCAAGTTCTATTCCTTGCTAAAGACAGTAAATACACTCCCACGTATTCAGAACACTACACAAGGAAAATGACCGCAGGAATATTACAAGCTGATCACTACATGTCAGCCTTCATTGAGCAGTTGCTACTCTGTTTAATTTCCATTCTAAATCCATATTCAGCAATTCATGCTCTGCAGTATTAGGATTTCCAGCTTGGTTCCACGAACAGCAGATGGTGAATGCTGACAGGAAGCTATTTCATAAAACTGTTTAAATAACAAGTTGTGAAGTAGACTTTCAAAAATTATTAGTCTAGAGAAAAGGAGTCCAACAAGCTGATTTTGGAAAAAGTCTGAGTAGTTTTGCAAGAAAACAAATAAAGAAGTATCTTTGTCACTGGGGCTCCTAATAGCACCTCCTTGGTCTGATTAACAGTTCTGAAGCTTGACTGTTGCCACTAGATCTGGAATTTAATCAAAACTTTAAATACAGTGGGGCATTTTGTACCCCTCACAACTACATCTTTCAGGCTGTTTGCCAATTCAGGTATTACTCTTTTAGCTTGCTCTTTATATGCATTTTCACTAAAGACAATCAAGGTAACAGCTAACCCCATAACTTCATTAAATAAATCATACAATCACATGTCCCTGTAAAGACACTCTTTTTTCTAGTGCACACTGGACAATTCCTTGGTTCCTGTGCTGAAGTCCTGGTAATAGGACTTTAATAATCAAGTGACGTTGGTGCACTGCTTTGTACGTGAAGTTCTCCTCTCTCAGCTAGTAAAACAAGTGGCAAGGACAAACTACTACAAGTTGAGTACAATACATTGCAAAAGGGAAGAAATATCTGAACAACTGAACAGCCATGAATTGCCAAGTGATGATAATTAGACAATTATAAGTGGATGTGACGGACACACTGACTACAGGCCATCCTACCCCACAGAACTATGTGCATTCCTTGCCCAGTTCCAGAGATATAGATATATAGATGATAGATATATAGAGATATATAGATATAGATATAGATATAGATATAGATATAGATAGATAGATAGATATGGACATATAGATATACAGACGATACTCAAATGCTCTCCCTGTCAACAGTGTAGTAGTACCTCTGTCTTCTAAGGCAACTGCCTATAAATCACTCTCCACATACATTTGGAATGCCACTCTATCCAGATATTTTTAGGATTTATCCATCTTCAGGCTCTCCAGTACCCTCTAAGCTTCCAAGAAGAAATTCAGTTCGTAATTGAAAAAGAATTCCTCCCTACAGTGTACCAGCCCAAATATGAACAAATGCTTCACAGAATAATCAACATTTCCTCCTGAGTAGACATTGGACACGCTAAGAAAAGCCCAGAAGACTAACTTTGTTCAACTTGCAAACCTTTTTGCATTTTAAATCTACAGAATCTGAAGCGTTCAAACAATAAACAGGTCTCAGAACATAAATAGCGATTACTGAAAACACAACTCTACCAGCATCACAGAGAGCCCTTCCATGAGCAGCAGGCATCCAGGCATTCACAATATGTCCCTGGGGAAATATAGGCTACTCCTTTGGTTGTTTCCTCTCTACACCTCAAGTTAAGTTGTGACAACAGACCCCTTCCAACTCAAAGCTTTAAACTGCCTGCTCTGAAGGTACACTTAGAAACTGGTGGAAAATCCATTTGAAAGACCTTCTGGAACTGAACTACAGAACTGCTGACCAAGTCTTCTCCCCTTCTCCTCCAGTCAGAGGAAACTGCTTACCTTCCATGCCTATAAGAAGCAAGTTAGAAGTCAGCTGGCCCCAGCCACGTTTCCCTTGCTGCTTGTTAATCCAGTTCCAGTTGAAGCCAAGGAAATCCACCACAATCTTCCTTCCTACTGTGTCATTCAATGTTTGCTGCAGATATAGCCTGTATTTTCCCCAGAGACAAGCAGAAATCAAGTATTAAGCTTTGTCATGAACATAAAGATGTTCCTCTGCATCTCAGCAGAAAGATTTCAAAACCAAGAGACATAATTCCTAGAGATTCTGTTCTACCACCACACACCATAAACAGTTGTGGAAAAAAGCAGTTACAAAAAGTCCACAAACTTTACTGAAAGATTTCCTGGTACAGAAGGGAACAGAACTCAGTTCTGCTTGAACAATCGCAAGGGAAAAATAGAATTTTAGAGCAAGAGCAACCCCCTCACAGTGCAGAATAATGAAACTGTAGACACACTGACCACTATCAAATATCAAACACACTCATGAATAACCCCTAGATAAATGCCACCACTATAACTCATCTGTGATAAGTTGTGATGGCAAAAAAAGAGCTCAGGAAACCCAGCACATTTCAGTATCAAGTGACTTTAAAGCCATGCTTACATTTAGACATAAAGGATCAGAGGAATCAAACATGTGAATTAACCATGGCACTACTACAGGCTGCAACGCTGGAAGAAAACTCTATTTTTAAGCTCAAGGCTTGCCTTCTCTCTTGGAAAAAGCACACCCAAAGCTGAGAAAGAAGAGAGAGGCAAAGACAACAAGTGGACATCGATACAGGGTTGCTTCCAATTACGACACAATGAAGCACCCATAAGTCCTTTTAGAGGACTGGTGACTGAGAAAAGAAACCAAGGCTTTAAGAACAGTTGCCAACAGTTATATTCTGTATAAATGTGACGCTCCTTTCAGTAACTTACAGCTCTACTAGGGGTACAGGCCATCACCATCAACAAATACACAGTACATATGCAATCTTTTCTCATCTTTCTCAAAGATGGTTAGCACCAGCTGCCTTGGTATTTGTAAAAAGGCTTAAGTGCCACAGCCTGTACCTCTTCATCAGATAACTAAGCTCCTCTACCAGCACCACAGTCTGCCAAAAGAAAGTGAACCTTAAGGCTTTCTCAAGCCAAACCCTGCCTCAGACAAAGAAGAAATAAATAACTCTCCGCAGACAATGTGAACAGTTGGATTAACCAATGACATGACTTTTAATCAAGTAATAAGGCTGCTGTCAACTCGCAGCCCTGCAGGAAAAGCAGGGCTGTAAAAAAATGAAAGTTTGAGAGGTTTTAATCATTAACACTGAAGAGAAACTTACTCCCTACTCAGACCTGCAGAAACAGAGGAAGCTCCACATATCACTTACCTCTCAGCACTTCCTTTTTGTTGTATTTCTTTGAGTCTGTCCACAAACTCAGCAAACTTCATCTCTTCCCTGCTTGACTTGGGTTTGAAGTTCTTAAAATTCGCCATCTTCTTCTCATCATAGTACAAAAACTTGTGTGTGCTGGCACTGTACACTGAGAAGTCCCCACTGCCAATGTTTTCCTGGAGATAGTCCAGGTCCCATTTCAGAGCAGGATAAACCAGATTTGTATCTGTCAGCACCACCGGCTCCTGGAAAGAAACAGGATGTTTATTGATTCAAGGACCTCTTGAACTCGAGAACGATCACATTCATTACTGCAACCGCACAAACTCTCTTTGAAAATGGGGAACTGGAAAAGACATTTGGAGTAATCAGATCTTAGTCTGGAGAGAACAACAAGCAAAACATAATAGGAAGTTGTAAGAAAGTGGTGGCCTCCTCCTGCAGCGAGCTCCTGGTTGCAACGGAACAGATTCCAGTCTCTACTCAGCTAATCTCTAACACGTGAGGTTAGACAAACACAAGCTGGGAGCAGTTTTAGGCCTACTTGGTCCTGCCACGTAGGAAGCAGAGGCAGTAGATCCTGTCAGTCACTTCCAGGCTCAGCTAGGAAGGGGTAAATGCTGGCAGAAAGATAGCTCTGAATGCAGAAAAAGAGACAGCACTCATCTCTTTTCAGCCTTCAGACATTGGAAAACTGACATTACCCATCTCTTCTGCACCAAAAGAAAAGAACCACTACTAAAGGAAGACAAAGGGCATCACCTATCCCCTCATCTATAAACAATAAGCAACTAAACAAGAACAACAGCTGCTGTGCTTCCAAGCTGTGCATGCACAACTTCCTTTCTTGCAAGCTCTCTTTCAAAAACGACAACTAGCAATCTTACCAAAACTAGACTGAGCTTGTCCAGATCCAATACAAGAGCCGCCCCTGCAAGGCAACCTTCACATCTGTGGTCACTCACTTAGAAAATCACGAACGTGTGCCCCTGGTTTTACGCAACGTTTCCACGATTTCCATCCAGACAACAAAGCACGTAAAACAAACGTTTCCTATAAATTCCACCCAACATTGTGGTGCCGAAATGCCCACCGCAACTAAGACGGATGGGACAGCGGCAACAACCAAGCACTCGCAGGGAGGGGGGCACACAGCGCGGCAGCCCAGAGGGACAGAGCCGCGATGCACACACGGGACGGCACCAGGATCTGGGGGAGCCCTGCACCCTGCG
>NW_010184641.1:0-1799 GCF_000695765.1 Mesitornis unicolor | reverse complement strand
GGCAGCCCGCGGCCGCCGCCGAGGAGGAGGCCGCCGCCATCACCGCCTCCACCGGAGAACCCGGAACTAGAAAGCCGGAAGCGGAAGTTTCCCGCCCGTGGCAACGCCGGAAACGAAGGGAGAAGGCGGGGGAGCGGAAGGGCACCACGGAGAGAGCAGAAGGGAGCGGTGGCGAGCAGCGCCCCCTCGCGGGGGAAGGATGTCGGGCGGACTTTGCTCCTCTCCGCGTTTTTTACCCTTTTTCCAATGTTTTTGGACATCTGTGGGAGTTGGGAGTCCACGCGGGAAACAGCCCGCTACGGAAAGCAGAAAGGATCGTCCGTGAAGCCTCGTGCGGGCCTTCATGGCATCCCACGTGCCAATGGCCCCTTCCCCCTGCCAGGGCCATCGCAGACACCGTACTGCCCGTGGGCCTCAGCCCGTGTCGGTGTACAGCTGTGCTTCGTGCCTGGAAACGAGGAGTTTAATTAACGTTTGGTACAAGGGAAGATGTGTAGCACTGCCTAGTGTTGCTGACCTCTGCCTTGCAGTCGTGAGTGGACCTTGTGTGACTGCATCGTTTTAGCAAGATTTCATGAATTGCGTGCCTAGGGCCAGAGCTATTGCATTTTTTTCTTAGTGTATGTTTATCATGTGAGACCAAGCCCACATCTTGTCTTCCATCTGGAAGTGGCAAATACAATGCTGGCTTTTTCCCTTGAAAAAGTGCTGTGTGAGGCATCACAGAATCACAGAATCACAGAACGTTAGGGATTGGAAGGGACCTCCAAAGCTCATCCAGTCCAATCCCCCTGCCGGAGCAGGAACACCCAGATGAGGTTGCACAGGAAGGTGTCCAGGCGGGTTTTGAATGTCTGCAGAGAAGGAGACTCCACAACCTCTCTGGGCAGCCTGGTCCAGTGCTCTGTCACCCTCACTGAGAAGAAGTTTCTTCTCCAATTTCAGTGGAACCTCCTGTGTTCCAGTTTGTGGCCGTTACCCCTTGTCCTATCATTGTTTGTCACCGAGAAGAGCCTGGCTCCATCCTCGTGACACATCAGCTCTTGAGAAAATGCTGGTCTCTAACATTGGACAGTTTTCATGTCGCAGTAGCTGGATTTGCCATTCTGGCTGCACAGAGCTTTGCCTTCATGAAAATAATGCAATCTATTTTCCTCCGTTCTTCCAAAATTTACTAGGAAAATGAGTGCCCCTTGTACTTTAAATCTGCAGCACTACTCCTGTACAAGTTCAGAAAATTTTTTAGAATATATTTGTGAATGTATCTACATTTACATTATTTAGGAAGCTTGAGCAGCACCTGTGGAAGACTCAAACAGAAGCCAGAAAGTAAATACCTAGTGGTGAAGAGGCAATGTAAGGAGCAGCTGTAGAGAGAGAGAAAAAGTCACAAAGTCCCAGGCACGTTCACCAGGTAGCTGCAATGCCTGGAAGCATGAAACCAAGCGCTGGAGAGGTGGCAGCCATCACTATCTGGTGTTATCTGGATGCCTGGAGGAGTGTGAAATGAGGCGGAGGCCCCATGGTCCCAGTCCCCCATTTCTTTCTGCCCCAAACAAAGGAGCCATTACCTCTACCCATGCAGGTGTGAAGTAACAGACTTTGTGACATTAACATAACTGATAAGGTTGTCTATAGTCACCCCCACCCGCATGTATGCCCTGGTGATGTAATGCAGAAATTTGAGTCCACTCAGGCATCCTCCTCCCTGCTGTCAGGTACATCAGGGAATAAAAACCCCTAAGATTTGTACTAGAACGGGGGGACTTTCTCCCACGGCATCCTCACGGCTAAACTGA
>NW_010184640.1:0-16507 GCF_000695765.1 Mesitornis unicolor | reverse complement strand
GCTCCTAATATTCTGTGATTCTGTGAAAGGGCTGATTATCAGCCGCATAAAACTGCCAAACCAATCAAACAAAAAAACCTACACTTTATTTTGCATTATAAAAATATAAATGTGTCCACAGAACATGGTGACCTCTTTAAAGGCTTTAATTCAGGTGTATTTAAGTTGTATGTCGTGAGCAGCTGTGTGAGTGGACTATAAAGTATGTGACTGCGTATTTTACTGAGCATTTTGCTGCCTTCTCATAATTTTATGTTTTCTTAAGAATTAATCATTTCTGTGCTATTTATGCACAGTTTAAGGATTTTCATAAGTATTGCAAAACTAATGCGATTTTCTATTCATATGACAAATGGATTAAGAATCTTAGTTATGAAAAATAGTTGTTAGAATCTAATTATCATTTGGTTGTTAACGTTCTTAAATAATAGGATGCCTTTGTGATAAAGGAAGACATATTCCATCTGCAGGAGCTGCATAATTTTTTATACATCTTAAGTGGAGGTTTCAAAGTTTTCCTGTAGAAAAGTCTTATTTCTCATAATAGATTACATTGATGTAGTGTATTTCATCTGAAAACCTCATTGCTTTTATAAACATAATTATTATTCTGTATCTATATTACAGTAACATCTAGAATTCCCTGCTGAGTTCAGTTCCCTTTGGTGCTAAGCACTGTGCAAAATACTGAGTGAAAGAAATTCTCCCCAAACACTCTACTGTCTGAGCATGCATTCTGTGTACGTGCTCTGTGCCGAGGAATTACAGTGAAGGGGAAACTCCCTTCTCCCAGCTGGTGGGACTTGTTGGGCTAAAGAGCTGCAGAGTCCTGTGGGAGAGGCATTCCTCCAGGAGCCAGAACAAGAGGAGAAAGCATAAGTCTCAACTATAGTTGCCCCAGGGCAATATACTTGGGAAATACGGATTTAGAACGTTCTCCATATAATTCTGAGTGAACCATTATAGGCAGACTTATTAAAATGAATTATTCGTATATAAAATGAGATGGTTAAAAATGGAACATTTGCATTAATTATTTTTCCCAGAGAGAAAAAAAGAAGTGAAATAAATTGCTACTTCTTGGTATGTGATTACATCTATACATATATACATACAGTGCAACTAACTGTGTTAAGTTCACTAAGAAAGGAGAGGATCTGCTTTTTTTCCTAGGATAAATCCTTAATTTTTATTTTTTTTTTAGTATTACAAAGGAGTATTTTTGTAAGTTGGTAAGCAAAGTAAGTCAATTTACTCATGCTTTTCTAGAGCCAGTATTTTAGGTAAAACTATTTGCATCAATTTAATAAAAACTAGGAAGCGTGCCTCCTCAGTGTTCATGCATTTTCATGCTTGCAATGACTGCTTCCCATTGCCATACAGCAGAAGCAAGCCCTCAGCTATGTGTGCATCAGTTGCTTGTATAAGCACTGAAAATTCAAGGTCCTGTTCTCTTTTAGTTTGCACATAGACATGATGGTGATTTTTAATGTGAATGTGAGAGAATCTGTTCTCTACACTGAAAGCCACTACAAGTTGTCATTGGAGCATGCCAAAAGCTTTTTGAGGCCGTTAATCTGTGAGGATGAAGATCAGAGGTGCTTTTTTAAAAAAAAAATAAAATTAAAGCATTGTTCACATAATTGCGAAAGTGGTGAGAATGTGATTTTGTCTCTCTAAACAGGCAGAATGGGGATAATCAGCCCTTAGCAGAGGAGACCTGAAATAACTGTAAGCTCTCTTCATATGTTCACAAGCTACACCAATTTGGTCCAGGTGAACTGAAAATCTGGGATCTGTGTGGGTTTGTGGTTGCAGAAAAATCTGTGTTTGTTAGTGTACTGATATCATTCTCTCTTTGTAACTTCTAGGAGAGCACTATAAAAGTATTTTCTTTCCTGATTAAGTGAGCTTGGAAATCACAGAATATTAGGAGTTGGAAGGGACCTCAAAAGATCACCCAGTCCAACCTCCCTGCCAGAGCAGGATCACCAGACCAGGTCACACAGGAACGCATCCAGGCAGGTTTTGAATGTCTCCAGGGAAGGAGACTCCAAAGAACTGACAATAACAAATAACTATTTTATTTCAGAATTCAGAATGAAAACTTTCACCTAGCAAGTTCTAATAGTATAATTAGATCATTATAGATAAGCTACAGGTTATGCCAAGATCTCTTCTATGCCATTTATGGCTGCAGAAGTGCCTGGGATCTCCACTGAGATCTATGCCAGTGCTGCTCTGTCTGCAGCACAGCTTGATCTAGGGCTGGGGCTTCCAGAAAGTTCTCTCAAAGGTCCTGGGTGAGAGCAATGGGCATCCCTTCCCATAAACTTTGAGAAAGATTTTGTACTTTGGCTCCCACTGATTGGGATTTACTTTAGTGGGGAAGTATTGTAGTATACTCACAGCCTTTGGTGTCCACAGCTGTGTGAAGCAGACCCCAAGGCCCAGGGATCTGAGAATACCATATATTTTTTTAAAAAAAGTTCTTTTCCTCTGAAATGGTGTAGAAAGAAATGAAAATGTTTACCTGCCACTAACATTTTTAAAGAAATACAGTGGGGTTTTTTTAAATATAAAATTCTATTTTTTAGGCTTTTTACATGCATTTGCAAATGTTTTGTGATTTTATTTTGCTGTAAGTTTATAAATGGTATTTTTAAAGTTTACCTACTACTTGCATTCTCTAGATCCGATTTGTAAAGTTTCATCCCACTTTGCCATTGAAAAGAGGAAAAAAAAAAGGAGGAAAGAAGGAATATAAGCTAAATTAAGAGGGGAAAACAACTTCAGAAGTGAATTTGGGTATAACATTGTTCAGATATGAGGGTAGTCGTGAATGGGGAAACATCTGATGGCTTTGTAGTTCACTGTCTTGAAGGTGGCTGCAGTATTTCTACAGTCCTACTCCAAGGTGAATGTTTGCTTTGTTCTGCTGGATTTGCGTTGCTGATGGTAGAAATTTTACAGCCTGTGGTCAATCTGGATGAGATGAGAGAGAGAGATTGGAGAGAGACCTACTCTGACGTAAGGAATTTTCTATTAGATTCTTGCACATAGGACAAGCTGAAAAGACAGCTAAGCCAAGCTAACACCTCGCTCCTGTTAAAAGGAGACAACCCACTTCCTACTCCTCCCAATGCACATGCATCCCTTGGTGGTGCTGCCTGCACATTTGTCCCTTTATCCTTTGTGCTGGCTCCAGCCCTATTTGATTCCTTCACCGAGCCAATTCCACATGGCAAGAGAAAAAGAACTTGTGAATAGCTTTCTGGGAACTCACCAAGCTTCATTGGCTTGGGTGGCCAAGCCTAGGGGCTTTGGGTATTGAGAAAAGAGGTTGACAAGGAGAATTCCTTCTATGTTTCAGTGGTTTTTTTCTTGGGGACTTTTCTTTTCCTGGCTTTGTACCTTTGCATTGTGAACCCTGTTACATGGTTCCTAAGATTTTCAAAGTATTTCATTCTCAGTTTCTTAATTTCCAGTCTGTAGGAAGAAAATCTGCTTGATTTATGTAGTTTTGCTTTTCTATGTTGCTGAGGGCATGTGTGTCTGAGACAATTACAGAGGTTGTTAAAATAAAGAATCTCAGTTGTGTTGATCAAAGAGTAGGAGCAGCTTACATCTGTTAAAATATTTCCATGACTGTAGCTTAATGATCTTTGTGAACAGACCTGAAGTTAAAAGGGTTGATTTAAAATGATTGCCAGACTATGGGTTATGGATATGTAAGTTCTCTGGTTATGTTTCTGCTGAGACTCATAATAAAACAATAGCTTTTTGTGGTAGTTTTTTTATTTTCAACATCATGTTAACCAAGAAATACTTACACTTATGGGGAATCAACCCTTGACACCATGAGAACTAAACTGAAATAGAAAAGGCTCTGTATTTGAGGCCTTGACTTACTCAAGCTTTATTTGATAACAGTGATTTGGCAACTAGTGTGAAGTTCTAAACCTATATCTAGAAAATTTAACAGCAGTGACTTCTCAAACAGCTAATAATTGAGGTATCATTAGTGATACATAGGTCTGAGATTGGCCTATGCAGTTTAGAGTAGACTGCTATCAAGAAATGTCGCTTAAGAGACATTCTTGATCTTGTCACATCCTGTGGACACTCAGGTGAGTGGTTAAAGTCTGGCAAAGATGGGATTTGTGACTCAGTTCCCAGTGTACGGAATGGGGCTCTGGCACTTCCTTCTGTCTGCTCTTTGTGTCCTTTAAGTAAGCTCTCAGAGGCAAGAGGTGTCTTGCATCTTGTTATATGCTTATCAAACGTCAAGCATGATGAGACCTTATATCAGATGGTTCATATGGATGCTACTGTAACAATAATACTGCAATAAATTATAATAAAACCCTGTCTCATCTCTTGAAAACCACTTCCCATATGTGCTTCTAGAAAATAAAAGCCTCAAAAATCATTCACCTGCAGAAAGGAGAACACAATGCTAATCACATCAAAACAATCTGAAATCCAGTGTTGCTTTCATTATCCTAAAGTCAGCAATATGCTATCCTCATTGTTCCTTTGTATAATGGAATTTATTGAGGCTATTCATCCTTCACACACACTGCAGAAGTGCACTTTGTAAAGCTGAGAAAGCTGTAGAGTTACTAGTGTAATAATTCAGCAAGAAAAACTGATTTGCAAGTGACCCATGTATCAGGCTGTCAATGGTGCTTAAAGGTAGTTCATAAATTCTTGACAAAGAAAGGTGTGGGCTTTGGGGACCACCCTTTTTAAAAAATAAAATGGCCTTGTAAGAGTCAGTCACAGGAGCTTAATGCAGAATGTTATTCTTGCGTGTAATTTACATACCACCAGAGGAGAGGAGAGAAGGAAAACCACAATTTGCGATCAAGAGCTAACACAATCACTACTTCTCTAAGGACCAAGCACTTTTACTTTTGAACCTATACTATGTCATAAATGCTGCAGTATTCCGTCTAGTCCACAGTGAGGACTTGACTGCAGGGTTCAAACAAACAATTTGAACAACACGTGTAGATTTAATACGTCACTATTGCAGGTTTTAGAGGTACAATGGAGAAATGCACTATTGCAGTTTAAAAGCAAGACTACACTATTACAACCACAAGAGATTCACAAAAGGCACTACTACAGCCCACAGGCAATTCACAGAATTCACTGTTACAACCTACAGGTGATTCGTGGAGCGCACTATCACAACTCACAAGCACACTAAATACTACGTGTGTGTTAGTCAATTACCTGTGACTACAAACTCAAAGTATGGCAAATATTCACTTACCCCTCCAGATAAGGACTCTCAATAAGTTACCTTGGCTGGCATCCTGACCAAAGGGGAAGAAGGATCTCCTCACCTGCCAGCTGCATATTTGGAGAAGTGACTCCCAATTTCCAGTGCAGATCTTAGGGTTTTTATTCCCTGATTTACCTGACAGTGGGCAGGAATGTGCCTGAGTGGATAATACCACTTGGGGTGTTTGTCTTTAGTGGTGTTTCCCTTATCTTTATTCATGGGTGATGTTCACTTCTGTATGCTCTGTCTGGTTACTCTGCAAGGATGAACAGCATTAATTTTGCACCAGCTGTATGTGTGCAACCAGGTGTATTAAATTAAAAGCAGTTCTTACTGTTTCTGTAGAAATTAAAGGCAGAGGTATTTAAGGATTATTTGGCAATAACATGTTTCCATGCGTCTATATCTCTCTTCCTATATATAGAGTAGATGCATCAGCTCAATAATTGCTGAAGTTACTGATCACTATGATAGCCCATTAGTCTAGAGTGTCCCACCAAGTCAATCACTACCTCATATGATTTCAGCCAAAAATGCCATGTGGTAGGTTTATACACACTTCAGCAGATTTGGGATGTGTGGATAGAAGCTTTTAAAATTAATTTTAAAGCTGATTTCTATATCATGAAGACATAAATCAGAGGTATGCACTCAAGCAATCTATTCATATTACTCAACTGAATTTCTGCTTGGAGCGCTGAATGATTACAAATACATTTTTTAATGCTCCCTCCTAGGTTTTTTATAGAAACAGGAGCTAATGATCAAGGTACAAATGTATGAATTAGACCTCAAAGGCAACCCCAAGTAGCTTATTGAAGGGCCTAGTGGAAGAAATTGCAGCTTGTGACACACAGAAAGTGAAATCACATCAGATGTCAGCAGCAGCCATCCAGGAGTCCAAGAAATTGATTTTCTTTAAAAGGATTTTTATAATTGCCCTTTAGAACTAATTAGTGTAATGAGAGCGTATGTAAAATGCATGTCTGTTTAAAACAAACAGAAGGCAATAAAGGAAGGGCTCTGTTTTGTCATCTGTTTTTCATCATCTCCTGACTGTCTGCAGCACTAGAAAGTTAAAATTCAAAGTTGATTCCACAAGATCTCCACAAATGATTCCGTAAGATGGGTCTCTTCTCCATAGTGACAGGTGAAAGGACAAGAGGGAATGGCCTAAAGTTGTGCCAGGGAGGTCTAGGTTGGGCTTTAGAAGAAACTATTTCACTGAGAGGCTGATTACGTACTGGAATAGGCTTCCCAGGGAAGTGGTTGAATCACCATCCCTGGAGGTGTTCAAAGACACATTGATGTGGGACTAAGAGACATGGTTTAGCTGAAGATTTGGTGAAGTTAGGTTATGGTTGGACATAATTATCTTAAAGGTCTTTTCCAACTATGACAATTCTATGATTCTAAGATGGTCTCCAGTTGACAGTCTGGTGTTAGCCACCAAAACTTCCTTATGGGTGCTTTCAAGGATAACAAATGTTTTGTTTTATTTAAAAGATGAAATTAAGGTACTATGAGAAACAACTAAACTGCTGCACTCAGTAGTGTAGTGAAAGTGACTATACGTTACCATTCAGTGTGTTTAACTGAAATTTGTATTACCCCCATTAGAAATGCCAAAATTCTGTTTTACCTTTGTTCCTCACTGGACATACTACTGTTCCTAGGAAGAAAAGCCCGTGTTCTCACTACTGACCTTCTAAGCTTACTGAATGAACGATTATGGAGTCAGTGAATATTAAAATTTATTGTATTAATTGAAAGTCACAATCATAGGTCTTACTCAAGCAAATTTACTTTAAAGCATGGAATATCTTTTGTCTTCATAAAAAGCTGAAACATATGGAACATAGATCAATTACAGAAGTTATTGAGCAAGGCAGTCATTGGTGAATTTACATTTGTAATCTGAGGTATGGATGCTGTGTTATTCTTTAGCTGTGCCTGTTCAGTCCAGGTCTTCAGCAATTTATTAAGGTAGCTAGTGGGAGGGAAAAAAAGTTACTGCTCTTGACATTTAGAGAAGTCAAATTACAGCACATGAAGTTGTTGCTCAGCAAAATATGCCTGTAAGAGAGAAAAGGTGGTGATTTCCTGCATTTTATAAAGGACATTTTCTACAGAGTCTAGTGCAAGCACATAGATAATCATGTATTTCCTGATGTAGATACAATCTCCCTTTTTGTGGCAGAATTATTCTCCTGTATGTATATACAAGAGCACCAAACAGCTAATAATTCTATTTTCATATTTGGTGATGTCTAGGTCTTCACTTTTTTGTTGATACAATCTCCCTTTTTGTGGCAGAATTATTCTCCTGTATGTATATACAAGAGCACCAAACAGCTAATAGTTCTTCTATTTTCATATTTGGTGACTTTTAGGTCTTCAATTTTTTGTTATTTTCTGGAAGAGTTGTGTAATGCTGAAGGCCATCGTTAAAATAAGATCAGATCTATTGATATAACTTCACGTTTAGATCAGTACTCTCCAAACATTTTGATTGCAAACCTCTTTTAGTTTGAGCACCCATCCTCAATAAATTTTTATTTATTTAGTAGTATTACTGTACTAATGTATTATATATTATAAAACAGATGCAAAAACTTAAAAAATTGTGATATAATGCTGGAAGAAATGCTATTTAAAAATTATTTCTTATTTTATTTATTAATGGTACAAGAAAAAAGTCTTCCTGTGCCCTGGTGTATTGTCTTGCCCCCATCCCTCGGAGTGTGTGCACCCCAGTTTGGAGATCACTGATTTAGGCCCTGTACAGGAACTTATATTCCCAACTCTCACTGTCTTTCCACTGTGTTCTTTAAAGCCCCCACATTTTCTTAGCTTCTGAGAAAAGTAAAGTCCTTTATGTTCATCTAATAATAAAGGATAGACATATACCAGGAAACATTTGAAAATATCTTATTATTAGATGTAGAGGGGTTTTTTCCATGTACAATTATGAGACTAAAATTGAGCACTTCAAATTATGTATTTGCTGTTTACTTTGTGGGAGACTTTCCTAAAATGCTTTCCGGTTTTAAAGTGTTCATTTTGAGTATTATGAAAATCTGTTCAAAGCTGTTAGTACTTAGACTTAGTAATTTTCAAATTAAGTGAAACATCTTGTTCCAGGCCAAATTATGTATTTCATATGGAAATATATTCTTAGTCCTTATGGTTTGCTGAGAAAATTATGAAGAAATATTTTTCCAGTCAAGATGAAATACTCTTTGAGTTAGGGAGCAGTTCAACTGTTGAGTTGGGAAAACTAATCATTAACACAGCCCCATATAACTAGAACGCTTTTCTCCAGAGACCTTCAAGAAAGCCTTTGTTTTATAAGATGAAACAGCAAGTGCATGTGGATTGCCTGGCTGGAAGAAGGCTGGGGAGGCTGGGAGTCCTGGGCTGAGCCTAGCCCTGCTCTTTCACCACTTTGGACTGTGGGCAACAGCTCCAGGAGCTGGGAGGCTGCAAGAACAGTATAGCTACAGTTTTCCTTTTTTTAAGAGGAGTTTCTAAGATTCTAAGACTTATGCTTGTAAAGGAAGTATTTTTCCATTTACATCATTGTTTTCAGTGGTGTGTAGCTTTGATGGAAAAGCTTCTGTCATGCTTTTCCTCCTGGCACAGGACCCCCTCTGATATTTACAGGTGGGAGAAGCAGCTTGTCTCTGCCTTTGCATAGGACAGAATGTCTTTACCAAATTGTTTTGCAAGCACTTTTAAAATTTTTTATACACGTGTGTGTGCGCCTGTGAATTTGTGCACATATGTTTTTATTTGTGTGTGTGAGTCTCATTGTGCCTTGTAGTCTCTTTAGACTGTGAGCTTTGTGCCTCAGTTGAGCTCCATGTGCCTAGCTTGCCATCTTTTTAAATGTTTGACTGAGGATCTCAAGATTGCTTTCTTGGTGGTTTTGTGGTTTCTGGCCCATCTGAAGGGCCTGGCTCTTGGGGAGAGGTCAGCGCTGCTTTGTGAAAAGCCCTGGGCAAACAGAGTTCAGTCTCTGCCGCGAAGCGAGGCCATCCAAGGAGACAGACTGGTACTGCTTTGAGTTTTCTTGGCAAATGCAGTATCACAATAAAGGGTTTTCGGGTTGAGGTGGTGTTTTTGTTTGTTTTGTTGTTCTTTGGGGTTTGTTGTTTAGTTGTTTGTTTTTTTTCTTTTTGGTGAGGCAGTGACATGTGCATAAGCTTCCTTTTCTTCACCAAGAAACATTACCAACAGAAATACGTCTCTAAGAGACAAAAAACAAAGCATGTCTACAAAAGGAAATTGCGTATAGTAAACCAGTTTGCTGTTTGGTTGAATGAAACAAAACAGAGTTTGTGAAATTTGAGATGATTCATACTGCTGCCTCAGAGTAAGATCCCCAAATGAAATTAAATTGCATTTGCTGAGTTGATTGTACTCTGTAATTTCTTTAAAAATATAATTGATTAAAAAAGATTGAATAGAAAGGTATTGAGTCAGGTGGGATTCTTTCTTTCACGCTGGCTGAATAATGGGTATTTTGTCTCATTGGAAAATCTAAAAGCTGGGGCAGGGGAAGAGGTGTGTTGAGAGTGAGGAGAAAGAAGGGATGATAGAGATGAAGCCAACATAACACAAGAGTTGTACTGCTGGAATAGGAGAAAAGAGGAACATTATTTTCATGTCAATTTTATAATAATTTTGCTTTTTCAAACTTTGTTTCTGTTTTCTTTTAACAGAACAAGTTAGCACTTCTAGAAAAATATTTGGGCTTTGAATAATCAAAATGTTTTCACTATTCCATATTTCTCTCCTTTTTTTTTGGGGGGGGAGGGGGGCTGAAATATCTACCTGAATTAGCAAACAATGTCAGATTTGGAAAATAATTTCATTCAGATCTAGTCTTTGTGCCCACACGAGACTTACTGCACTGTTTAAAATACTTGGAGCTCCATGTGGAGACTCAGAAAAGGCTCCATAATCTTCCTGAGGAGGCTTTTCTACGTGGTGCTGTTGCAGGCAATCACAGTTTCCTGAGATAATTTGTGTCCTCCAGGCAGGGTGATGCGGGTGCCCAGCATAGAGGAAGAGCTCTCCCAGGATGGGACAGGACGAGTGAGGAGTTGCCATACACTCATGTTGCTCCTGGCTTTTTGCAGTCTTCCTAACTGGCCATATCAGGGGTGGCACAGAGCTCCATAACTGCTTGAGGGTATGAAGTTTTACATCGTGCGTTTGCAAAGTGTAACAAGGAAAATCATCCATTCATCGGCTGTAATCTCAGTTGCATTGAAAGTCTTCCTTGATGATGTGAGAGTGAAATATAGAAAAGAGAGCAGGAACTAGGGAAATCCTATAATACTGTGAAATTTTTGCGTAAAAGTTGGTCACAGTAGTTAAGTGAAAAATTCTGTTTGCAGCCGTTATTTAGTCACCAGCTCAGATCATTTAAAGATGAACATCATTGCTTGCATCAGGAACAACTTTATTATCTGACTGACTCTAGAGCTGCTAAGTATTTTTCTGTTAACTCTATTGGGATTTGTTGTAAAACGCTGTAATGATGAGTCTACATGAGAAGGAAGTGTATAAATTCTTTCTAATGCCATAGTATAAGGAAATGTATATAACAAACCACCTACCCACTTGCAGAAGTTGTTTAAAGTATATAGGATGGTATTATTATTTATATTTATTTTTTTTTAAGTTTGCAATAGGGTATTGATGGTATAGAGTTAAGTCCTTACACCACTAAGGCAATTATCATGAAACTGAAATGTTTATACAGGCCTTCATTAGGAGTATTGCCACAGCCCCCTGCCAGGTATGATATAAATTGACTTAAAAGGTTAC
The DNA here is from genome assembly GCF_000695765.1 of Mesitornis unicolor. NCBI lineage: Eukaryota > Metazoa > Chordata > Aves > Mesitornithiformes > Mesitornithidae > Mesitornis > Mesitornis unicolor. The sequence goes on along the minus strand of NW_010184640.1, from coordinate 5,370 downwards.
AGCTTCTAATGAATACTAAGCATCAATATCCTGAACTACTAGAAGTTTTCCTCATACTGGTTTCAAGGATTTATTCCATTTCTCAGTCTATTGAGGACATTGTTGCTTGAAACGCAGGGCAAATGCTAAGCTGATCAGAAAATACAGCCATCCTCCAAGAAAAGAGTTACTTTTTCAATAACAAATTGACCTGAAAATTGATTATAAATCCAAAAGAAATTACTTACTTATGAACCTGAGTTGAAACAGATTGCAGTAGAGTTTGGTTTTAAATAGGTGGCAATATGTATCCATTACTCTGTTCAATATGCTAATGGAAAACGAGATCAGAATAATAAAGCATCTAATGAACACAAAACCTTGAGAAACAGTATGTGATCTGTGTTTAGCTTTCTTAATTACAGGATAGCAGCAGCGAAATGCAGGCTGTCATCAGATAACATTTCATTTAGCAGAAACCTGAGAACTAGAACACCTATAGTGCTAGCAATTTATGCCAGAGTTCTGCAGAAGTAAAAAAGGCTGTGCAAAACAAAATACTGCATATGAGGAATGAGGTTGCAGGAATTATATTGTCTGTCTGTCTGGTGAAGTCTGTTGCTGCAAAACTCAATAATCAAGTCCCCATAGATGGCCCTGCAGGTTCACAAGGTTGACTTACTAGATGGACACACAGTAATGAAGAATAATGACAGTACCATTTTCTGAAAAGAAGAGATCAGAGATGTAGCATGTGGTGTTCTGACAAGAAAATCACAGGAATGACCACAGTGGGTTGAGACAGACAATCTCCATGACATGATGCTGTCAGAATGAGCTGATACATCATGTATTTGTCTTCTGTAGTCCTCATGTAGGTGATATCTACAAATGAAATGGGCAAATGTCTATCACCAATCAAAAACCACTCTAGGAAAATCCAAGTAAAGACAGCCTAGCCAAGTGACAGGGTAAGTGAGGATGTTAGAAATAAGGCAATAACCTTTAAAAAATTAAAGTACCAGAAAACAGAAGAACAGAAAGGATGATAAACTAACCTAACTTAGGTCCTGCTTTGAGAAATGGTTGAACTAGAGGATCTGCAGTGGTCCCTTCCTACCTAGAATTTTCTTCACTTCTGTGAAATGTAAGTACAATGTAGCAGGCCAAAAACCCAAACAAACAACAATAAGAATATAGACACACACCTTTAAAAATTGAAAATTATATTGAAAAAAAAAAAGCTGTGATTTTTTTAAAAAAACACAACAGAAATATGAAATCTATGTAAAGGCAAGGCAGAAAAATATTTTTACACATCTTCTGTGGGGAGAAGACTGGAGGAGATACCTGTGCTGGAAGTGTATTTAAAGGGATTATGTGAGCTCGTAGTCCTCAAAGAGAAATTCTGGTCAATGAGACTGCCAAAAAAATGCTGGAGTATGTAATAAGAAACAACCAGGAGCAGATGTTATCACCTAAAATTTTGGAAGGACTTCTCCAGTGAAGTTACTGCCTTTGTAGCTCACAATAGGAAGGATTGAATCACATATTTAAAAGGATTCTAGAGGTAAGTCAGAGCAAAATAATACACACAAGAAAGAATAATAAGTTACTAGTGCTTGTTTCTGATTTGATCATAAGCACTAACAAGTAAGTTTAATAATTGATAGTTTAGAGAAAATGCCAGAGTTGTGTTCAGTAATGATCACAAGAATAGGAATATGAAAGGTTGTTATGGTGGGAATAGAAAACAGAATTAAAAACTGTCGTGGTGTTGCCACATTTACCCTTGATACTTGTATATTCACTAACATGCACAGTTCTGGTGAAACTATGTCAGAAAGATGTAGTAAAGCTAGAAGTGGTACAGATGGAGGTAGCAAGTGTCATCAAAGATGGAGTATATTCCATATGGAAAATGACTAACTTGACACTTCAGCCTAAAAAAAAGAGTTTTATGTTCTATAGCTGAGAGGTGGTTTGAGCCATAGTAGAGAAAACCTGACCCTCAGGTCATTTCTGAACCTATTCAAGATGGCAAACCCACAAAACCAGACTGAGAGGAAAAAGGAGATAGTAGGAAACTTGCACACCCGCTTCAGTATTACCTCTGAGTCAGCGCTCTGCAAAGTGATGTTACAGGCTGAGGGGATGTGGAGAAGTCTTAGAAGTGAGAGGAAAGGAGTAGTAGTGTAAGAGTGATGGGATGAATGAAAAATTGTCTCTAGGTTTTCATGGCCAAGTATTTTTGTTTGAAATGATCAGCAGGATTGTGTCACATTTGTATGCCTGGAGCACTTGCAAAATGTGCTCATCTTTAGAAATAAACAAAAGATTAAATCAGTCTGCTTTGGGTTCTTGGGATTAGTCCTTTGGCTCCTTGTACTGCCCCAGGTGAGCACTGCGGGCTCTAGGCAGCCATGTAGGTTTAAGGAAGTGGCAGCCCGGGGCAGCTGTGAGTGTTCTTTTCGAAAGAAGTAGGGATTTAGGAATTATAATGAGTTAGAGAGGTCTGAAAAGACATTAAATTTGATTTGCACAAGCAATACCTCATGTGCTTCCCCAAGAGTATTCCTGATTATTCAGTCTTGTTTTGAGATCCCCATAGGGGGAGAGGCAGGTTTTGTTTTTGGAGCATGAGCATCGATGTGCCTCTGATTCTGCTGCTTTTTAACTTAAAGGAAAGAAAGGTTCAACCTGGTAACAGTAGTGGTAAGAAAGATGGTTTTGTGCTCTACTTTCCTGTGCCTATTAAAGCTCCAAATGGAGTTTAGGGAGAAAATGTATTAATTTTCCTTTCTCAGCAGTAAGCTTCATTTTTCTTGCATAATAGCGGTGCAAGCATGACTTCCCCTATAATTTAAAACAGGGAGCCTTTTTGTGCCTTGGGGTGCATGGGTACCTCTTATATTGTCTGCGTTCTCCCTGAAGAGGAATAGTGAAGAACATGGCTGCAGCCGAGATGTTCTGAACCCTCAAGTTTATGATTCTATCATGGGAAGGAAACAAAGGTGTCATCTGTTTGTCATTCTTTTTATGTCTTTGAACTGGTAGCTGTGCAGCATATGTAGATACTGAGTTTTCACAGCTGAATTCCTATTACTGTAAGGGACTATTTCTGTGTAAGTTTTTATCAAATTTGGGCTTGTCTCCCTAGTGCCCACACTGGTTACTGCTGCTTAGCCCATTTTTTCTATCAGTGTTTTGGTCAAACCACTTTTCTAGGTGTTTTTATTGTGTAAATACAGGTTATATTTTTTGACTTGTTAAAATGATTCCATTCTCTCACATACAAATTGATGTTTCCTAAGTGGGATAAGCCTTTCATGCCTGCCTCCCACTTACATGTTCCTTTTTGAGGATGCACCTTTATCCCTTCTGCCCTGCTACTCCTTGCTCTCAGGAGGAGCTGCTCTTTATGTGTCTTTCCTTGATGGTGACCATAAAACAACTTGACCATGATGGTGCTGCTGAAGCTCTGGGGTTGGTGCCTGTAGCACTGAGCATCAGTACAGCATTGCATTGTACTTCCCTGTTGGTCTGTTTCTGTCTGTTGTCCCATACCTTGTACCATTTCTAAAGCAAAGATCTTCTGTCTGTTGTCCCATACCTTGTACCATTTTTAGAGCAAAGATTGGATTTTAAAGGGAGTTTTTTAGTCTTTGCATAGCACCTGGTGCTACAGTGCAGGGTGCTAATGAGAATGGTGGTGTAATGGTGGTGTAATGGCCCAAGTCCCGTTGGCTTCACTGGGAGTTTTTTAGTCTTTGCATAGCACCTGGTGCTACAGTGCAGGGTGCTAATGAGAATGGTGGTGTAATGGCCCAAGTCCCGTGGACTTCACTGGGAATGCTGCCTGGAGATACAGCCGTGTAACTGAGAGGGTTTTCCGAGCTGGTTTTAATTGTGCTTAGTTAACTGTAACTTGCTAAATGAAATAATGAGATGAATGCTTAAATGAGATTGAAATGGGTAATATTCATGAAACTGTCCTCAAAAGGAAACTTGACAAGAGTTGAGGAGAAATGACCCTCCAGCCAGCATGCCGGGCTGCCTCAGGCCATCTGACACACAGACACCTGATCTGTCACGAACACAAACAGGGGAATGCAACAAAACCACATAACGGCAAATAACAAAACGACATGCAACTGAAACATACTTACAAGCAGAAGTTTTCTGGCTCAGGAGCTGTTGTCTCCTGCCATGTACTATCATTGTACGAAGCAGACATCTGCCACTGAGTAAACTGTAGCTGTGGCTTTTTGGCTGCTGAGATACTACGAAAACGCCATCTGGGAAGCATGAGATTAGATGCCTTTGCCATGTTATTATTAGAGTAACTGTATTAAAACAGTATCAGTATTGGGTTTTGCCTTTCGGTATTATTTACATTGAGCTGCCTTTATTACCCCCCATAAGTCTTGGTATTTCTGTACTCTTTTATAAGTATACCAAGACAATACAGAAAATGCCAGGAGGACTGGATTATGATCTGTGCTATTTACCCAGATGTTCGAACCTGGCACAATGTAATGATCCAGGATATATTCTGACAGAATCATGCCCATGTCAGTATGGACATACCAACATTTGGAGAAGTGGATGGACAGTAAGAAGCAGACTATCTGTCATTTTGTGCATAGATGTGATCTCATTTGCTCTTCCACAGTATCAGATGGTTTCCTGGGATGCCTGTGGCAGAAGCATTTCCAGGGAAGCTGGAAGCTTCATTGTACCACTGCCTAAGAATTCATCATTCTTTCAACATGAACAACCATCAATAATCAGCAAAGACTGATCATTATACTAGATACTTTGTATAAACCACCTGATGGGATGTTGAATGGGATAAAATTATTATTTCTAGCTAAGCTTTAGCAATTTTAGAGTAGAGAAAGTAGATGTGTGTGTGCGTAAGACTGCTAGTACTAACCAGCACGTGACTGAGTCTCATTTGATAGACCAATTGCTGTGTCACTGCGGGCTGTAATCCAGTGAAACAATTCAGCCTGGAGAGAGGGGAAGGGCTTCTCCTCTTCATTGTCCTGAAGGTAACTGCCACATGCGAAGTGGCAGTGATTTTTTAAATGCTGGTTGTTAGAAGGTTTTAAAATCTCTAGTATGGACTTTTCCTGACAGAATGGCTTTCTTGCAGACTGTATTGACTATCCCAAGAAACTCATGGCTTGCCAAACAATGAAACTCTTAGCAAAAATAGGATATTATTATGCCATGACCCCCATGACCCTTATGGATGTGCAGGGAACACTGAGACCTTCTGTGTCTGGGCTGGACTTCTGAATTTTTTGAGACAACTGAATATGCTGTGGATTCCTCAGGACCAAGCAGCAGAGTCACACAGAATCAGAGAATCGCTCGGTTGGA
>NW_010184639.1:24044-38634 GCF_000695765.1 Mesitornis unicolor | reverse complement strand
GCCCCTTCTTCCAAAGATCATAAACTCTCCTAATTTTAAAAATTTAAAAGTTAAGTTTAAGTTTAAAGTTTAAAATATCAGATTCAGAATATCTTAGGTCAGCGATTTTTGGGGAGAGTTTGAATGTCACACAGAAAAATGTCATATTTATGTGGGGGGTTGTTATGGTTTGTTTTAGAAACATATGCATTCTATGTAGAAAGTTAAGAGAGAGGGGATGTGATGTAACTCCATTTCAAATAAATTTGAGCTTTGTAGTTTTGCCAATATATCTCTGGTGAACTGGGGAATGATAAAGTTAAATGAGTTGACTCAGATTGTACAGTAAGACAATAGCTGACATGGGAAACAAAGGCTAACTTTTTGACTCAAGTCTACTCTCTACTGCTGTTCCTAATTCCATTTCCATATCAACCCACTGTGGAGCAGAGAAAAGGATTACAATGTCTAATGCTGAAAGAAACAGCAAGACTTTTAAAAATGGAAGAAGCTTTGTTCACTGAACCATCTTTTGTATCTGTGAGTGGCTACTAAGAAAATATTTTATAGTAAAATATTCAATATACAAAGACATCAGAATAGGAAAAAAGGCTTCACTATATCTCAGGTGGCTGTGTGATTCAGTGGATGGTAAGATTCACAAATGTATTCCCTTTTCTTACTTAAACATTTCTTCCTTTAAAAGTATACTTAATCTCCTTCATGAAGTCTCAATTTTCATGAGGCCATCTGGGAACTCGGGAGCTCTGAATGGTTCTCAGGCAGGCTTTCTCCTCTCACACTAACTGAAGCTCTGCTGAGACACCAGCTGTCAGATCATCCAAAGACTTGGCTGGCTGGGAACCCCATCTCAAGCATTCTCTCACTGTCCCTGTCTTTCACGAGCTACACCAGCACTGCCCCAAATACTGTAAGTTTTCTGTTCAGAGGTAGCATACAACCCCTTTTACTGTAGCCAAGTAAGGTACTTTGGTGTGCCCTCTGCCGCAGACTTTTGTTGTGACAGAAAACCACCCCTCTCTTGCTGTCCTTTATCTGAACAGGAGGACAGTGGGTTCATTTTTTATAGTGCTTACAGAAAAAAAGAAATAGAAAAAAAAATGATGTGTGTCACACAGCACAGAATGTTCTCTAGGAGTGGTCTCTACAAGCTATGCATTCAAAACAGCCTGAAATGTTCCACTGGAATGGTCCACTGTCTCAGTAGAAGGCAAATATTGATAAATAATCCTTACTAAATTGGTATTTCCCACCTAATTAAGCAGCTCAAACAATCACATCTTTTATAGATCTTAAAGAAAACAGTAAACTCCACAGAAAGTGAAATTTAAAATATTTTTTATTTCTTGGTTTATAAATATATGCTGGAGATAGAAACCAAGTAAAACATAGCTTAGTGTTTTGTAATCCGACATCAATTTCTGTTGCTGCAATTGTTATCGTTGCATATCAACTTTCAAAGTCTAAAAGAAAGAGCACATTTCTGGAAGAATGCCCCAGGTAGAAAGCATTTTTGTGATATTGGCTGCTGCAGCTCATTGTAGCTATCATCAGAGAGAACTTAATAGACATATAGTAATTTTATATACAGCTATCTCTATACACTATAGCATTCTGTTCCTTTCTCTGACCTTATCCTATTATTTTTATATCTTCTCCTTCTAATTTAGATTCACCTAGTCAATCAACTTGCATACCTGTCTAGACTGCTTTAACCACACACGTTCGAAGCTAATGGTTGGAGGAGGCAGAAAGTCAGAAGGGAATGCTTTCTCTTTCTGTGTAATTGCACTATGGGATTCTGGCCAAGTTAAACACAAATAATAGAGGAGATGCCATTTTACAGTGTCAGCTCACTAATAAATTGGGACAATGAAAGATTCTATATAATCCATTTCTGAAAGTATGCAGAGTTTCAGAGGCCTAGTGGAAGTGTATTCTCTAAACACAACAGTAAAACTTTGCAATCTCCATTGCCCTCCAAAGTTTCTTTCTGAAGAATAGTAATCTGTCTTCAGTTTCTTAGGACATACATTCTATGGTCACTTTTTTGTTTTAGTTGAAGCACACACTAAATGTCTTATCTACTGATTGTTCATGAATAAATAAATGATTAAGCTTGCAGTTCATGTAGAATAAATGTTAGACCAAGTCCATAAAGTAGAATCTCATCCTGCTGTTGTTGAAGCTAAATATCCTAATTTTTATTGTGGTCAAACAATTACAGTGAGTATGATTCACTGAAAACCTGCACACGTGCACTGCTCCTAGACATATATACAGAACACACAATACTGATGGAAAGAGCAGACATGACTGACTCCATTAATAGAAAACATATGTTTCAAAGAAGTTAAAGGGCCAAGTACTAAATTCAATTAGCACTTACGGAAATAGGACTAGATTTCTATTTAGCTGATAGGCAGCATTATATTGTTTTCTTGGTTTAGATCTCCAAAGAGATGACACAAGACTGGGTGATGGATAGATTATTTTCATTTAAGATACCAGTGGATTATCTTAGCTCACCCTGCTGGAAAGAAACAGGCAACTGGCATTCAGGTAACAGTCATTCCAGATTTGCCTATGTCCCAGCCCTCTACTGACAGCGCCAAGCAAAACTGTGTTTGCAGCTGTTACCTTCTGCCAGTACATTTACTTCATTGATGCTTGGCTACACCTAGAATAGGTTCAGACCATGCACTGTATTCATATTTTGTTTAAACTGCTACCACAATAACTTCCTAGAGCTAGATACTAGAGGCGGTTACTCACCTCTGACTCTTAACATTGCCATGCTCTTTCGTGCAAAGCTATATTCCATTTTAAATGTAATGCTTCTGCTGATCTATGTTACCAGAGGAATAACCATACCAATTTTAAGCTTCCTTTCCTGACAATATCCTGTCGTCAGTGAAAGACACAAGTGTTCTCTAGTTCTTAAGACTTAGGTTTGAGAGAAAGCCTTCCTGAAGGAGAAGCCACAAATCAACCCAGGTTTATAAGCCTACATACAGCACTGTAAGGGTGGTAAATCATTTGCAGCTAGCCAGACAGTACTTCCTTTTTCTGAGACTATTTACAGAACATCTTATAGTATCCACCTGTAATAGCTTATCCTTTGTGACTGTTATCTTATATCAAGCTCAACTATAATCAACATTCAGCAATATCTGTGATTAACCCTCTGGCTCAGTTCTGTTTGCAAAAACAGTTCTGACTAAGTGTAATCAGAAGAATTTATCAACTGGTGTTAATTATGTTTGTCATAATTAACTCACCTGAGTTGTGGTCCTAAATTTGGAAATAAATGAGAAATAGAATGAAGTGGCTGAGAGCAAAGAAGAGGAAACTGTCCACTTTGAAATGCAATCATATTTGATAAACTCCTTGAGTACACAAGAAGTGCTTGATTCTCATCATAATTATGGGATTATGCTGCAGATTTTTTTACTGAGTTATCAATTTTTTATTGCCACCAGGTAAGTAACTTCATTCTATAATAACGAACTCAGACTTTAGTCATCAGCATCAGTTTTTGTAGTACTTACATATAGTATAATTTGTCTGAAATAGGTCCAAAAAAGCATAATTGAATGAATAAATTAGAATAATTAAATTCATATTTTTATTTAGACGGCATAATATTTACACTGGAGTAGATATTTGGTCTAGAATCCTCTGACTGCCCCTGCTCACCAGGAAGCTGGTAATTCAGTATGCGAACGGACCAAAGCTGTCATGGACAATGAGCTACTGTTGGTTAGCTGAGCTGCAATAGCAGATTATCTGTTTCGTTTCAGTACATTTCAACCAGTTAAATGATTTTAGAGTAAGGGAATTTACTTCACAGCTGAGTCAGGCCTGCAAATTAACCAGTCATTATAGGTGTTATGATGGAGTGCCTACACTTATCTTTAATTATTTTTCATGGCCTCATATTCCTGATATAGGTTTAGCCAAATGTGGATCGATATAATTTCATTCCCTCAGAAAAGCCAAGTATAGTACTTTGGTTCAGACGACTTCTTTTAAAAAGTCATAGAAGTCTCACACGGCATGACTTTTCAATGAGGTTTTTTTTCCCCTCATTGTATATGTTGCATTTTCTAGCACAAATATATTCATTACTTAAAATATATTTATCTGGGTATATTGTGTTGTGGTAGATTAACCATGGCTAGCTGTCAGATGCCCAACCAGCTGCTCTCACACCCCCTCCTCAACAGGACAATGGGAGAAAATAAGATGAAAATGTTTGGGGGTCAGTATAAAGATAGGGAGATCATTTACCAAGTACCATCACGGACAAAATTGACTCAAGTTGGGGAAAATTAATACAATTTATTCCTAATTAAAGTAATTCAGATGTTTAGAAACAAATACAAAAACTAAACCACTTTCCCTCTACTCTTCCCTTCTTTCCAGGCTCAACTTCACTCCTTCATTCCTGCCTTCTTTATCTCCCCCTTGCCCCAAGTGGCACAGAGTGATGGTTAATGGGAGTCCTGGTCAGTCGACTACAGCTCCTCTGCTGCTCCTTCCTCCTCAGCTGTTTTCTTGCTCTAGTGTGAGGTCCTTCCCACAGAATACATTTCTTTGTGAACTGATCTGGGATAAGTCCTTCCCATAGGCATGTTCTTCAATAACTGCTCCAGTGGAGGTCCTTGTAAATACTGTCAGGCTTATAGTTTGTAAACAGGTTTTGGTAATGTCTAGTGTACCAGGTGACTCACATGAACATTGTAAAAGTGACTCAGCCTTGGATTGCCTTGAGGCCAAGTCCTATCTCTGCAGAAAGAACCCATGTGGAACTGTGTAGATAGCTCAACCTTGAGTTGTCCAGTAAGCCCGAGACTAAACCAGGCAGTGCTGCAGCATTTAAAGAACCAAAACCTGAGTTGAGCCTTGAAATCCCCCAACAAATAATATGCTGAGTCTCAATCAAACCATTACTGAGTTGCCTAAAAGTAAGAAAAAGGTAAGCTGGAGAGTTTCTGATTTATTTCAATGGACCCAGGTAATATAAATATATGCAAATGATAGCATACAGAAGTGAACATCACCCATAAGTAAATAAAGAGAAGGTGAATCACCACTAAAGACAAACACTCCAGGTGGCATTATCTACTCAGACACACTTCTGCCCACCATGACATAGATCAGGGAATAAAAACCCTAAGATTTAGACTGGAAATTGGGCATCACTTCTCCAACTATGAAAGTGGCAGGTGAGGAGACCCTTCTCCCTTGATCAGGTTACTAACCAAGTTAGTGAGAGCCCTTACCTGGAAGGATAAGTGAATATTTGGCATGCTTTAGATTTGTAGTTGCAGGTGATTGACTAACACATGTGTAGTATTTAGTGTGCTTGTGAGTTGTGATATTGTGTTCCATGAATCACCTGTGGGTTGTAATAGTGCATTTTGTGAATTGCTTGTGGCTGTAATAACGTAGGCTTGCTTTTAAACTGCATAGAGCATTTCTCCATTGTATCTGTAAAACCTGCAATAGTGCCATATTGAATATGCACATTTTTAAACCCTGAAGTTGAGTTTCTCTTCATCACAATCCTTTCCATGGAATATGGTCCATCAGAAACAGATCATTCCAATGTGGGTTCTCCACAGGCCGCAGCTCCTGTCAGGAAGCCTGCTCCTGCATGGGCTTCTCTCCACAGCCTCAGCTCATGCCAGAAGCCTTCGTCTGTGTGGACTCTCCATGACTTGAAGCTTCCTTTAGGGCTTGTCCATGTGCTATGGTGTGGGTTCCTTCACAGGTTACAGAAGATATCTTCTCCACCGTGGTCCTCCATGGGCTGCAGGAGGACAATCTACTTCACTATGATTCTCTCCATAGGCTGCAGAGGAACCACTACTCTGATGCCTGTGACACCTCCTTGCCCTCTTCTCACTTTGGTGTCTGTAGGGCTGCTTTTCTCACTGTTTTCTCATTCTTTTCTCTCACAGATTCTGCACAGTGTTTTTTATCCTTTATTCAATACATTTTCCCGAAAGTGCCACCATCCTAGCTGAGGGGCTCAGCTATGCCTCGTGGTGGGTCCACTGAAGCCAGCTGAGACTGTCTGTGTCCAACTCTGAGTAGTCCCAGCCTCTTCACAGAGACCATCCTACAGCCCCTGCTGCCAGTATCTTCCTATGTAAACCAAATATATGTATTTACATACAATTTGTAATTTTCTTCTTTGTATATGCTTTGATTTCCAGTTATTAAACACATCTTCCACAACTTTACAAACACTAAATTTAAATTGCAGTTTTATTATATATACTCAGAAATCACAGCAAAGCAACTGTAACTGTCAAATGTCTCTGTATAAAAATATTATTTAACTTATTCCTGAAAAAGTAATAAATTACATAGAAAATATTTTTAAACAACTTGTTTAGTTTGAAATTATAATATGTTTGTTCAAATACTAAGAGGATCTCAACAGAAATGCAAATCATGCAGTACTGTTGGAAGAAAAACACAGTATGTGAAGGGTGAAATAGGTGTAACTATATGATGCATCTCAAGTAGTTTAACTTCCCTGATGAAGTACAAGGCAGCTTGAGAGCTGAAATAAAAGGAAGAATCTCTTAAAGGTTTATAGAATTAATTAAATAATATGCATACTGTTCTTTAAGTTCATATAACAGATATCTATTTCCCATTTTAATGTAAAACCTTGTTATCAATTGCACCTAAGCCTGAGGTAATCAAACAATACACAGTTGCATCATTAAGTTAGCGGAATTGCAAGTTTCAGTGTATTTCCTGTGAAGTGACAATCACTCAAGTTTTGACGTTTCCTCGTATTAACAGGTCTTCAGCAACAAAACATGTGCAGTTGTAGTCCTAAATGTCAGAATGGTATTCCCAAATTAGTGATGCAGGAGACTAAGGAGCTCATGTTTAGCTTGACCTTTAGGAAATTTTGAATTAAAAGAAATAAAAATCTTGACATTTGTAATTATCAGTTGTATTCTGTTTCTAGCCAACCAAACACATAAGTAGCCTTAAGTGTTTCTGACCGTAAAAAGCTTTAAGGTTCCACTTCCACTATACATGTTTGTTTGTTTCCCCCCTCTAATTAAAAATAAAAGCACATAGATAAGTAGGATTCTGCGGATAAAGTTAAGAAAAGTAAACAAAAAAAATCTCTCATCAAATCCTTTTAAATAAAAGAAGCAGCTATGGGATAAGAAAAGGGATATTCACATGGGTTAAGAAGTTGTGAAGAAAGGATACAGAAAGTAAAAAGGAATAGCTGGGTTCCAGCATGGATATGATCACAGGAAACTCACAGGGACTGTAGTGGAATCACCTAGATGTAATATATTGAAAAATTATCAGAGTGAGAGAAAGAGAGTGAGATTATTATGTTTTCATTTGATACCAAATGTCTCAGAGTAGTAAAGACTAAGACTAGCTGTGAAATACTGCATCACAATACTGACTAAAGGGTGAATTAAATTCAACATGAAGAGATGCATATTTGCCAAGAAAGGAAACAGAATATTAAGAATTATTAGAAAGAATTGCAATAATAAATCGAAGCTGCAGTGACATTTTTAATACTACCAGCAGATTTGTCCTAGATGTCTCTCACCTCAAAAAAGCATGCTGTAAAACTAGAAAAGGACAATTGGACCTGTAGAAAAGTTTTGCATGAAGAATAGTTAAAAAGGCTTTTCTTTATCCTGAAAAAGTAATGACTGCACATATAATGGTAGATATCTATAAAATAAATGAGACACACAGAAATTGAATGGCAAATGATTATTCACTCCCTGTTCTAACACAGTAAGTAAAGCTAGGAGGTTGCAGGTTCAAAATAAAAGGACTTTGTGTCTTCACTGAGTGTTACAAGGCTTTGAAAATTCTTGCTGCAGGTTCACAGGCTCACAGGACTGTTCAAGTTGGAAGGGAGCTCAGGAGGTCTTTAGTCCCAACTCCTACCCAAAGCAGAGTCACCTCTGTCAGATTCAGCAGGTGAGGTCAAATTTATAGAAAAAAATTATATCATGGACTATTTCACCCATCCACAACACCCTTTTCTTTCTCCCTTCACCCTCCCCAAATCGTCTGTGATTCGAGAGCTCAAAAGTGGTGGTGGGTATGAAAGTCTTCTAGAGATGGATTGCTGTTTGCTTGCTTTTATAATATTTCCTAGCCACATGTTCTTGATGGAGACAAAAGATCTGCTATACGGGTCTTTTTTTTCTGATCCACTATACCTTCTTTCATGTTCTTGTGGATGTACTAATGAAAAGTGTGACTCAAAAGAGAAACTGTTAAATAAATGAAAAATGTATTTCCCAAGTGAAAACCTAAAAAGCTGTAATGAAGCACTAATGGGAAAAAGAGCTATACTATAAAGATTAAAGAATGTGTATGACAACTGGAATGCTATTGCAAGTTTTGACACTAAAATTATGAGAGTTGTATCTTGATTGCCACTGAGATAGCATGCTGAAATAATTGGCTATAATGGTAGATTCACTTTTTTGTAATTTGAACTGCCTTTTTTCATTCTGGCACACTGCTCAGATCTGTTTCTCTTTGCTAAAATGTGACAGTTGTAAGCAATTGAAAAAAAGTCATTCTACTGTCAGAGTTTAAACAGGTATTGTCTTTTATAGTGATTTTAGCTCAGTGTGGCTATGATAGAAGAAATGGTGGTTATCCAACTACTGCCATTTTTGTAGGTAGATAAAGTGCTTTGCAACCAACCCTGTACCTGCCGAGTTTCAATTCTAATTTCTTTTGGTGCTCAACAGTTCTTAAAAAGGGATTGGTGGGTCTGCATACATGTGTGTAACAATTATGCCCATCTATGTCCTCAAAAACAGGACATGAGTGAGACAATACCTCTCTGCTGGGGGTTACTTCATTACAAAACTTAGCCTGAAGGCAATCAGCAGTATTTGCAAGCCCCTCAAAGATCAAAAGTATATTGTCAGATACACTGTAGTTTTAATGTTGGGCAAAATAGCAGCTAGCGCCAAAAGTTCTGCAACATTTAAACTCTACATATGTAACATTCACAAATTTATGCTAAGAATGCTACAGAGTAAAAGCAAACACTGGAAAGTCAGAAGTTATCAGAAATAATATTGCTTTTGTCCTAATTTAGCCCCTTTGTTCATATACATTGAGTAATTATGTTGTACTTTCATACCATTTTCTAAGAATACTTGCCTCATTCAGGTTACCTTTCTTTTTCTGCACTGTTCCTACACAATAATTTTTATCTTCATTTTTCAGTACATGGCCATACCTTGTTTGCTGAATATTATTCAAGCTCTGCCTTGAAGGCAGAACTAATTTGTCTGTAGATTTTTCCACAGCATGTATTACTGATATTACACTATGGCATGAACAAATAACTCAATTTGGAAAATACAATGTTATTTTCTTTCTTACAGGAAAGCATAGAAGGTCAGATGCACCTATTATTTTGGAATTCCTGTTGTGGCATGAATTGTTATGCCATGTGACATTTTATGGCATTTTAACTATACATTAAAAAGCTCTGACCACATTTACTCCTTACTACCCAGACTTTTGAGAAATCAAATCCTAAAACTCACAGAAAGTGGTGGGTGGATAGTTTGGTGACCCATAAGATGTCTGATCAACATGACTTTCCCAGAACCATAGGATTCAGCGTCATAAAGGATAGTCTGTTTTCTGCATCATTTAAGTGGCTATGTGTAAGACTCTTCTTTCTCTCTTCCATCTTTACCTTTCCTCCTCCTGTTTACAACTTTCAGAACAGGCAAAACAGAATTCCTACAAACAGCACTTTCATTACACAGTCTTTGTTTATAACTGTAGCTTATCTATTCCTTGCACTGAATACATGATAAAGAATTAAGGATTAAAAACTAAAGTATACAGCAAGATGAACTGTTGCAGAAATATCTCAAATCCAACACTTCCTGAGCTTGGAAAGCTTTGCTATTATACTTGATGCAAAGTAGGGTGCAAAGATGGATTGAGGAATCACAGAATCACATAACTGTTGAGTCCTGAAGGGACTTCTTGAGTTCATGTAGTCCAACTCCTTTGCTCAAACAGGATCAGCTACAGCAGATTGCTCAGGACCATGTCAAGTGGTGTTTTAAATATCTCCACAGGTGGATCCTCCACAAACTCTCTAGGTAACCTGCTTCAGTATTTGACTACCTTAAAAAAAAAAAGTTCTTCCTAAGCTTTCTGTTCTCTACACTTAACAGTCCCAGCTGTTTCAGCCTTTCCTTATAGGAAAGGTGCTTCTGTTGATTTAATCATCTTTGTGGTCCTGTGATAAACTCATTCCAGTAAATCCATATCTTTCTTGTACTGGATAGCCTAGAACTGTGCATGGCACTCGACGTGGGCCTTAGCAGTCCTGAGTAGAGTGAAGGATCACTTCTTTGACCTGCTGGTAATGTTCTTCCTATTGCTACATCTTTCCAACGCAGGATATTGTTAGCCTTCTTTGCTCTGGGGGTGTATTGCTATCTCATGGTCAGCTTGTTCCCCACCAGGACCAAAAGGTCCTCTTCTGCAAAGCTGCTTTACAGCTGGTTGGCATCCAGCATGTACTGGTGCCTGGGGCGATTCCTCTGCAGCTGCAGGACTTTGCACTTTACTTTGTTGAACTTTATGAGATTCATCTCAGACCAATTCTCCAGAACCTTTAGATTCTGGATATTCTGCTCTTCTTCCTTGTCAAAATCCAGACATTTTCTTTGCTTTCTCCATAACTCAGTTCATCAGGAGAATCTTATACTGTATATGTGAGGACTGCACAGCAGAATTACAGTTCATTTCAGTCATTGCAGACTGGTTCAGATTTAAAACAGCTCAGACTGACTAGAGCTTTTGCGGTACATAGAAGTCAGCTGCTTAGATATGGTCAGAGGCTCTTTGTCTTATGTGCTGCCCTTATGATCTTGGGGAATTTTTGTGGATTTTCAATTAGGAGGACCTGAAATAGCAATGCTACCTGCCAAAGTTCCTTTTTGATGTGGCTCCAGGTATTTGTTCTATGTTCTCAGACATAACCTTGAGGTACATTGATGTGTTTTGGGGTGCACAGCAAGTTGGAATTATGTTGGAAGACTAGGCTTGTCACAGGATTTTTCTGACATAGAGTATTAAGAGTACAACCTAGGACAAAGGTGTCCCCCTTGTGTCTGGGAAGGAACTAGTAAATTTAGTTGAGAAGTGGGCAAATAGTATGCATCCATGCAATATGACCAAGTGAAAACCAGGACATAAGAGCAAAAAGAGAGGGGGGGGGGGAAAGAATGTTGGTCACAATTTCTGCTTCCCTGGCAAATGATTTCCAGTTCCTTCCTAACCTCCAGCTCCACGTTTCCTGTACATTAGGCCCAGTCAGTAAGTAGTTCTTCCCGTGTTTTGCAGGCCCAAACATGTTTCCTCATCTACTCTTCTTTTGCCCATAAAATTCAAAAAGTTCTGTCAAATTTCTTGCACGATGCAGGCACGAGTTAATCAAATCCTGGTTCATTTTCAAAGTCTCTGACAGAAGGTTCTTTATTTTGTCATTTGCGGCCTGTATTATTAGTAAAGAACAAGCATCGTCAGTCCCAGTACTCCTTAAATGAGGCTCTGATAGCTTTCTCTGTCAATGATGCTTAGTATCAAATAGAGAAACAATATTTCTTCTGGTAGCTGGATCCAGCTCAGATCAGGAACTGGAGCACCTGAAGTGTGGACACGGTCTTAAGGGAATATAAGAGACTAAGAAACTGCTGTTGAAGTATGCAGAGTGGAATTGTTCAAAAGGTAGAACCTGGCACCATATGGTCAGATGTTTCCATCGATGTCAACTAACCAGATCTGTCACAAAGGATAGTTTCATGCTCCAAAGAACATCGATGTCAACACTATACTGTGAAAGTTTCTGGAAGTTTATAGTATTGACAAAAGGCATCTTTTCTCAGATTTTCTTTCACATATGGCTGCAGTCTGGTGATAAAAAGCAAATACTATGCATGATTAAAAGATTTCTCTAAGACAAACAATTAACAAATCATTTAAATATAGATAATATTTGACAAAGGTCTAAGTAACTGAACACATTTTCTTATGACACCTTTGACGCTGTCATTAGGTACACCTAATCTAATCATCCTGTGACCAGCTCCAACTGAGTTTTTACTTCTGTGAAAATGGCCAAGAAACTCAAGTAACATCAAAATTAATAATAATTTCATATTGTTAAAAGAGGAAGACTTAAATCGAAGTACACTAAAACGGTGTCAAGACAGATTTTGTATTCTATCAGAAGTTCTACAAAACATGATTTTTATACATTTTAGTCATTGTTACTGCTGTTGGAGATATAAATTTCTTCCCTTATGAACAGAACTGAATAGCAGGATTAAAAGATTTAAGCTGCTACAGAACACCTGGTAAGATTTTTTGGAACTCATAGTCTCAGTCACTGTATTCATATCATGTATTTTTTTCAGTGAATAACCCTTTACAGTTAGAAAGAGTTAGACTACTCTTTTTTTTAGCTTTTGTTTCTTTCTGCTTTTATTATATCGTCTATCTGTTTCTTGAAGCTGTTTTTTCTCCACACTTAATGCATACATAGTAACTAGATGACTAAGTATAGTTTTGCTTTCCAACTGAAGTACTTTATTTTTAGTAATAAGTATGTTGGATAAATTGCGATGATCAATAACGCTGTTGGACTAAAGGGAGCCTTCACTGTTAATAAGTAAAGTATCAGTTCAAGGCATTCACTGATAATGAAGTTGAGTAGTCAAACTAAAGACATTTTTCCAGCTTGTCCTAACCACAGGTCAGAAGATTCTAAATAACTGCAAGCACCAGCTGTCCTTGCCGCCTGGAATAAGGCTTGAATATAATGGTATTCATTTTCAGTCAAGCAGAAAAAAAATTCTGAGAGTCAGTGATGGAGCCAATATCTTAACTCATTGCAGTTTGCCTTGCTTTATACCATACTGCCAGTGCTTTTGCTAAGGACCTGGAAGGGTATGAGAGAACATGACTCATTGACAAAATTCTAGCAATATTTGCCTTGCCTTACACATTATGTATAAAAATTAGTGTTATTTTAACAGGTTGGAATTGATCAACTGAGAAAGTAAAGTCTGCACAAATAGGTCATTTCTGCCACAATACAATGAATTGCAATACTTTTATGAATTATAAATATTTAATAATTAGTACAGCAACTATAAACAACAATAAAGTATAAATCATTACTGGAAAAAAGGACGGATTTTATTGTTATGTGGATGCACAGTGAAACGTGTGAGGAATGGCTTATTTAACACTTTAATACTGAACCAGAATCAGGTTTTGATATTAAATCAAGATTGGTGAAGACTCTGTTTCTTCCTTTGATGAGCTCAGTCCTCAATCTGATTGAAAAAATTGTTTTTTTGACTCAGTCAAGTTAGCACTTCTGAGAAGCACATTGTTGCAAAGTCTTTCTGAGTCCTATGCATTTTACTAACTCCACTAGCTTGCTTTAACTTTCTGACAATGAGTAGCATCAATACTACTGGCAACTTCTTACCCAGAAAAAGAGTAATCCATTAACCAAGTTTCCCAACGTACTCCACATTGCTAACTGAATTTATCATTATCATTACTGGTTATTTTCTACAGCTGTAGAGTACTGATGTGGTATAAAGGGGGAGTGACGGGCGGGAAGAAAAGGAAAGAAAAAGAAGATAATAAAATCTTGTAATATAGTGCAGTCCTTTTGGAAGGGGTAAATAATATTTGTGAGCTGCTAGAAGACGTCAGTCTGACACAAATCCATCGCAGAGAACTGAAGGAAGATGAAGTTAATGCCATTTAACCAAGTCTACACTTGTCAGATTAATTTAATTTGAAATTAGGGAAAAAGCCCCCAGAATATTAGTAATGGTGAAGAAGTTAAAATCAATACTATTTAAGCTTCCATCTTCCCAATTTTTCCCAAACACTGTCTTGGTGCTAAATGATTTACCATATATCAAGTGGAATAAAGAAAAACAGTGATTATTAAATCTTGAAACTGATTAGACCTGGTTATAATCTTTTCAGCACACACATTTCACAGAAAAATTCTAGATTTTCACTTTTATTAGCAAATTTGATTGCCACAAAATTAATAATAAATATTTAAGATTTCAACATTTGTGATATAGATAACAAATAAGGAGTATATTAGAATCTCTTTGCATATTTTATGCAGGCAAATACAGGCTTAAATAACACACTGGTGAAGTGAAAAATATACGGGAATTATCACAAATGTTAGGATATATATGACATAATTATTAGAATTTACTTTGCAATTTATGAATGATTATGCCAGGTGGACATTTTAAAAATCAAACTGGATATTTTTCAAGATTTGTGCAACTGAAATTACTGAAGCTTATGTTGACATTTAGAAGAATCTCATAGTACGTGTTTTCCAGATCAGTGAGATCACAGTAGTTCTGCCTGGTGTTACATTATAAGAATTTATATGAGGAAATATTAGCACATCTCCAGTCTAAAAATATGAAATGAAAAAGAAGTCTTTGTTTGTCAG
>NW_010184639.1:18639-24013 GCF_000695765.1 Mesitornis unicolor | reverse complement strand
GTCCAACCCTCATTCCCTGATGTTTATTGAGAAACTAGTTTACCAGACTGTTCATCTTGCTTTTTTGGCTACTGCCTTTATCACCTATTTTATAACTAAGCTTCAGTCTTGAGAACATTTTCTAAGTAATTGTCTTTGTTTGTCCAGCAAGACTTGTGGCTCTCCTTTTATAGAATGAGCAGAATATGAAGGATGCTTTACATGACATTGGAATGCACAGACAGCTACAACAGTTTCACTTGGAATTTTTAATATCTTACTTTTTTATATTAAGATTTCCAGAATGCAGGTTTTAATGCTGACCATTTTTATCACTGATTATAAAACAGAATCCTAAAATGTTTAACTGTTTGCTTAAGAGAAGACCAACAACATTATCTGGAAAATGCAGAGTTCTGCTATTGCATAAAAAACTTATTATTCAATATTTATCTTTTACCAGCACAGAGAAGAAAATTAAACTTTGTCTTCTCAGCTGGACTAGAGATAAAAACATTGTTAGCTTTCTGACAGAAAGTGTCTAAACATTAAATTTATAAAAATTCTGAAAGATCATGCAAGCATTTCTGATAAGTTACCACTTTAAACTTAGATTATATAATTGTAAAAGAAATTTGAGGGTGTCTTTTATATTTGTAGTATAATGCCTTGTTGAATTATGACCACTAAGTAATAGTGCTATTGGTGGCCTCCACAATGGATTGACTTGCATCAGTAGACAAGGGAAAAGCTACAGAAGTCATCTACCTGGACATTTCTAAGTCCTTTGTTATGATCCTCCACAACATTCTAAATTGGAGGGATATGGGTTTAATAGACAGACTGTTAAAGGGATAAGAATTGTTTGGATGACTGTATCCAAAGAGTTACAGTCAATGGACCAATGGCCAAGTGGAAACCAGAAATGAGTGGTGTCCCTCAAGGGTCCAATACAGAAACCAATACTATATAATATCTTCATCGGTGACATACACAGTGGGATCAAGTGCATCCTCAGGAAGTTTGCAGATAACATCAAGCTGGGTAGTGCAGTTGATAATGATTGAGGGAAGGGATGCTATCCTGAGTGACCTTGACCCCCTTGACCTGAGTGGGCCCATATGAACCTCATGAAGATCAACAAGGCCAAGTGCAATGGGCTACACCAGGGTCAGGGCAGTTCCCAGTATCAATACAGATTGGGGCTGAATGGATTAGGAGCAGCGGAGAAGGACCTGGGGATACCGTTGAATGCAAAACTGTACTAGTGGATGAAAAACTGGATATACAAGTTCAGTTTGTGTTGGTATGTGTGTAGAATTTGGCTGTTGCTGGGAGGATTTGAGTTGCAACAATGGCCTGTTTGCTTTGCGCCCCTGTGGGCGCTTGGAAGCCATAAAAAGCAGCTGAGGTAGGATTTGGCTATTTGTGGATTCCCTTCTTCAGAGTTATTTTAATTTATAGCACCTATGTCACACAGCTCACATAGAAGAGACAAAAATTGGCTGTTGAAAGCAGTAACATTGCCAGGAGCTGAAACAGTATCTTACTGTCATGTAGCCAGGATTAAAGACATTGTTAATCCTAGTAAAGACAGCTTTGGTACTAAAATCTTGCCAGTATGCAGGTCGAGGGTGGTGATTCTCCCTCTCTACTCCACTCTTGTGAGACCCCACTTGGAGTACCGCAATCAGTTCTGGGGTCCCTAGCACAAAAAAAGATGTGAACTGATAGAGCAGGTCCAGAGGAGGGCTACAAAAATGATCAGAAATCTGAAGTGCCTGCCCTGTGAAAAAAGTCTGATAGAGTTGGGACTTCTCAGCCTGGATAAGAGAAGGCTCCAGGAAGACTTGATTGCGGCCTTTAAAAACTTAAAAGAGACTTACAAGAAAGACTGAGACAGATTTTTTACTAATGTCTGTAGCAATAGGACAAGAGGCAATGGTTTTAAACTAAAAGAGAGTAGATTTAGATTGGACATGGTGAAGAAATTCTTTATGGTGAGGGTGGTGAGACACTGGAACAGGTTGCCCAGAGAAGTTGTGGATGCCTCATGACAGGAAGTGTTAAAGGTCAGGTTAGATTGGGCTTTGAAAAACCTGGTCTAGTGAAAGATGTCCCTGTCCATGGCACAGAAGTCAGATCAAATGAGCCTTAAATGTGCCTTCCAACCCAAACTGTCTATAGTTCTATGCTCATTTATTTAGGAACTTGTTAGTATGTTCTTTTTAAATTTTTTTTTGAGTTACATATCCTATGGCTGATCTAGAAAGTTATTGAAATCCTCATGTGAAACTATTAGCTCCCAAAAAATTATTTCTGACACTCCCAACAATGTCATTATCTGAATAGTCTTCTGACTTTCTTCCCTTTGTATAAAAACACCACAGACATCTGACAAGAATATTAATATATGAACATTTAAAGAATATTAAATAGTTGACCATAGTCAACCTACTGTATACATGAAACAAACACAAGCTCTTACAGAGTGACTGCGAAGAAGAAATTTACTCTTAGTCACCTTAAAGGAGTTAATAACTTAAGCAGTTGGTTTCAGCCTTGAGAATTTTATCAACTACGTAAGGCACAGTAGAAGACAGCATTATGCATAGAAGAATGTTATTTAGTCACCAAAACTACACGGGCAGGATCTTTACACTTTACAGTCAGTTGTTTACTAGAGAAATATGTGGGTATGATTCTTCGTATAACAAAAATATTTATGTAGCTATGGAAGGTAGTAACCTTTCCACTGAGTAAATCAATGACTAGATAGTCTCTTACCTAAGGAGAGACTAGAATGATCTGGGGCAAAAGATTAAACTTCAGCCTCCCTGATAAACTTCAAGAGGAGGCTGATTCAAAAGATCTTCACTATGAGGGTGATGAGGCACTGGAACAGGCTGCACAGAGAACTTATGCCCCATCCCTCTAAGTGTTCAAAGTCAGGTTGGATGGGGCTTTGAGCAACCTGATCTGATGGGAGATGTCCCTGTCTATGGCAAGGGGGTGGAACTAAATGATCTATAACGTCCCTTCCAACCCAAACCATACTATGATTCCGTAGCATACTCTGTTGTGTGAGAGATAAGGCATATAGCAAGTCTAAGACCCTGTCTATCAGACTGTCAGGAGGAAAATGGAAAATCAGTTAAATAAAGAAAATAGACACAAAATAAGCATGACATTTTCATTTCTCCCACCCATTTAATAACCTTAAAGTATAAACAGCAGAGTACAGAGACCAGATGGAGGAAGCCAGAACTGCTTATCATTTTTTAGTATTTTTTACTGTACCATATGTAATTGAGAGTTGCCATTTTCACTTTTTCATCCAAGCTGTACATTTCACAATCTTGCCTTTCTTCCTATGACATCTGTATCTCGAGGACATTAAATTACTTATCTACCCTTCATCTAATTTTATTTTTCTTCTTTGCCACAATTTCCCCACTAGGTTACAGTTGTTCATATTTATTTTTTTCAAGTAAAGCTTTTACATCTTCCATTGTCCTTGACCTTATCTACAGCTGAAAGGGGAAGGAGGGGAGAAGCTAGTCCTGCCCCCAGGAGTGGTGTAGCATTCATAGTCAACTCAGACCTCTTCATTTATCAGGTGATTTTACAAAAATGAAAGTGTAGAAAGCAAACAAAATACTCTGTACCAAGGAGTGCTACCAGTCTATTCTTTCAGTCTTCTGCCATGATTAGATGTAACAAATTCCCTTTCAACAGAAAGCATTAGGACTAGAAATGATGAAAAAAAATATTAAAAAAATTAATCAAGTACTGAAAATGCATGTAATAGAAGAAAGGCAGGGAAAACTTATGTGACACTTATAGGTTAAGAGTGATTTACATTTACATTTGTGTTTAAAAGCTAAAAAGATATGACTAACATGGAGGGATCTTTTGTAGAATTTATCAGCTAATTCAGTTCCCTGTGCCCTTCAGCTTTCTGAAGGAAATTATTGTTGGAAGAATAATCTTGATATAAACTATGGAATTAGGAGGCAAAAAAAGCTTTTAGTGTTATGCCTTAAGTGTTGTTGTTTTAGTAGCCTTACCCATGCTGCTGTAATCTTTAGTCCCTTTTTTTTTTTTTGTAAGGAAAAAACAAGACTGATGTCTCTTTTTCTTAGTTTATAACTTCCTCCTAGCTTCAGATTCATACAACTGAGCCCACTATTCTCCAGAATTAAAGTTGGTTTTCTTCTGGGTCACAGATCAATTTATGGAATTCATTAATCAGCTAAAAATGGGTTGGGACAGAAGGAACATAATAAGTTTAGTGGGTAATTATAAGAAACACAAGCTACTGATGTGTCTCTAGTAATTAGGGAAGCTTCTGGAACTAATTTGATAGATTTCTTTATTGTCAGTAAAATATTTATTAGAAAATAAGATCTGAGAAATTAGGTTCCCTTTCAATTTTCAGTGAACAGAGACAGTTTTGAATTAATTCTGTAGTTCATCCTTACAAAGGGTTAAATAAAAATTACATAAACCAAAAGAAAAATGTAAGTCAACTATCTTTGCTTCTAAAATTCAAAGTCATTATGAACAATAGAACAAACATGTTCTGTCGTGTTTCTGTTTCCTGCACGACAAACTTGACAGATATTGGGCATTAACATGTCAGTTAAAATATTGGTTGAAAAACAGATCTAAAGTACAATGTTTTACTGATTCAGCATAACCCTACTTGTATTTACATCATAGTGTCAGAATGGATTTAAAGCTAACATTGCCTTACAAATACACGAGATATTTTAAAGTCAGAATGACTTATCCTTATAAAGTATCTTATCAAATGTACTTGTCAAAGCAACTTTATTAACATGGGTTAAGTTATCAGTTTCTCACATTGCAAAGTTTAATACCTCATTAACAATCCAGTCACCTCCTAAATGAGTAGTAAATCATCCACACGTCTTTCTATCTATATCAATTACTAAAGCTGTTAACTCACTAAAACTCACTAGACCTTACTAAATTCTAACTCTTCATTTATTAATTTAATAAAAAATAAAAATCTTAATTTATAGCCTCACTGTCCATGTCTGGGAAACAAGAATATCGTTGTTTATACATACATACTCTATATAATTTTTTTTCCCAGGTCTCCTTCACAAACACTGCAGCTGAAAAGCAAGTGAGATTTCTCTCTCACTGTTTAAAATGTGCTGTAGCCCAGTTTGTTTGTGATGCTTTAACTTTAGGTCTTCACTCCTCACCAGCTGAAAAGGCAATGCCAGTCCAGCCAGAGTTCTTATGGGCATACAGTTCCTTCTAACATGCAGGAATTGAGGTGATGGTAACAGCTGGCTGCTATTATACTCCCCTTTAATTAGCTATGCCTCATGTCTTATGAAGTCTCAATCACAATAAT